>NW_024545906.1:0-7454 GCF_018152505.1 Drosophila elegans | reverse complement strand
AAAGACTTTTGTGCTTTGAACCGTTCGCTCAACTTGTCCATTGGCCGCAGGATGAAAGGTGCCGTTCGGATATTACGAATAGTAGCACGATCTGTAATGGTAATTCGTACGGACTCAAGAAAATTGCTCGTCTCAGCATCTGATTTGTGTGGAAGTTTATCAGTATAACTGTTTTTCGGTAAAAATGCCTAGAAGCAGGTTATAGTCTGTCATCAAGGTGAATTCACGGCCATAAAGATAGTTATGGAATTTGTTGACGCCGAAAGTAAGCGAGACCGCCTTGCGAACCGAGAGGTTAAACCGCTCTGCGTTAAACAACGTTTGTGAATAGTGCGCTATTGGTTTGACGATTCCTCCTTTCATTTAGGCCGGCCGTCAAATATGCTCTCCTGCAGCTAGTGTAGCCTAGCTCCAATCCGGTCGCTTTCATAAATTGTTTAAACCTTTATGGGCTTGTTGTTCCCAGTTCGGTGAGACTGATCAGGAAGGGGCAGCCTTTGTGATTCAATCAGTACTGCATAGAGTCGAGCAGGAATAGAAAAGGTGTTTCACCATGTTTTCTTCCTCCTCTGATAGCATGCATGCCTACAAGCCAGTTGCGTCTAAGATGGGTCACGTGGGGCGTGGGATACGACGGTTATCCCAAATTGATATTACGTAAAGTAGAAAGTGTTATACTACTGCTTGTGTAGATCAAGTTCACGGTATTTGGGAAACTCCGCATTTCGTTGCTTTCCATTGATTACTGCTGAGCAAGAGTGTTTTCATCTTTGCGCAGATCCCAGATTTGTTGTGGGAATTTACCGGAGAAGATGATGGCAACACCATCCGCATATGTTATGCCCTTGCATTTCCCTCCTTCTAAGTTACAAAGCAGTTTATAGACTCCGATGTTTCACAGCTGAAGAAAAAGTACGCCTCTGTTCACAAACCTGGTGTGGGTCGAGATGTCCTAAGGTGGAAGATACCATTCTGCTTATAGGCAATCTTCTGTTGATATCCACAATTGGGAGTTTAACACCCAGATATGTAACAGATTCTGTTATGACAAGAGATAGTACCTTGTTAAAAAGGTTTTCCTTAAAGTTGAGTAACTTTTCAGTTGGTTGACTGTTGTTTGTTAAGCTTATTCTGTGGACCTACCCTTTGAGTAGGCATGCTGTCCTGTTGAGATTAGCTTTGGGTCCTAATGTGCAGACCAAAGATCCGCTCAAATTTGTAAGGAAAAAGGATTTCCGACTTATAAGATGTCGCTTGTAAAGCTTTAGTTGCTTGAAAGATAAAGACAACTTCTGTATCCCTCCAGGTGGATGGTATCGCTCTTACCGCTAAAAATGTCTAGCTCATATGCTATATTGCGTTGTTGTTGTTTTTTTGAATATTGTTTTAAAGTTCTTCGAGATACAGTAATGGGTAAATATTTGGGAATTACATTTAATTTCATCAAATTATTAAATAAACATATACAAAAATTAACTTCTCCATTTTTTAGGTTTTTTAAAAATGCTTTTGAAATAGTAATGTTCATAGTTCAGCATCAAACAATGATTGACTATTCAAATTCGGAAAACACATCACAGCTGCCATAGGAAATCAATCCAATAATTGAGACGAAAATCTTCATAGCTTCAATGTTTTTAAACAATAATGTGCTAAATCAAAATTTAAATGTTTTAGCACATTTTTGCTCTTTAAATAGCTGCAAGTATATGAACTTCTTTGCCAAAAGTTTGTTTCCGTTCTTGTTTTATTTTTAATCGCGTTGAAGCCTTTCGAGCAGCCTGTAATGGGGGACGTGATTTTTTGGTTCACACTAAGAACCCGAAATTCGTGCGTGGGGAGGTGTGGGTTGTATCGACCCTTTGGAAACCTCTTTGACCTGTGGTGCCCTTTTCTTGTAAAATATTCATTTTTTCAAAATGGTGTTGGTCCGGATAATTCGGCACAGTAGTGCTAATCAAGTGATTGCTTAGCTTCAGGCAACATTGCACGAAAGATGGCAGGTTACAATCGATCGTCTCTCGCAACTGCCAGTTAGAGGTTTGCTTATTGATCTTTCTTATTTTTAAATTTGGCCCCACAAGTTACGGATAAGATAGAAAGGTAAGGCAATAAACGGAACAATAGGTTGCAATCTCCCTCTCACCCATAGTTAGTTTTCTACCCGGTCAAACTTACACCCGAGCCCGGGTTCAGATGTGTAGGTGGGGATGGGGGGTGAAATGCGGCTCAACAACTCGTGTCGTCCGGTGGTTGTCTGAAAAACGGGATCCATCTGACTTACAGTAGTGACAGTAGTTCTTATACTTTGCGAGGGTATTATTATTTCAGTAAAAAGAAATATATATATATTTTGATCAGCATCACTAGGGATGAAACTTTCCCAAAAGTTCTCTATAGCTCCCTTAGTGAAAGAGTATTTTGGCATAAAGAAAAACAACCTTCACTTCTTAAGTTCAAAATGTAATCACCACAAAGATCGTATTAAACGGCTCTGGATAGACTTACAAAGTAGCATGTACCGAGTTCGTGAAATCTTAAATATATGATAATAAGAGAAATTCTTTTAGCACATAGGGGAAATATATTTAAAAATTATAACTTCGTTGTTTTTCAATTTGTTTGATTATTTTTTGAGATACAGTAAAAGTTAAATTTTCAGAATTACGGTTTCATTTTATTAAAATCAAACGATTATATCAAAAAGGCTCCCATAAAACGAATTGAAAATATAAAATAAATACAAAAAAATCAGTTAAAAATGGTCAACAAATTATTTGTTTCATGCCCGTAGAATACCGACAGTAGTTTTTTGTGCTCTCTAAGAAAAGCTTGATGAAGAAAATCGGTTCCGGCTTTTGCAATCCTCTATGCCAATATGGAAAACATGGTTTTGAGAAATGAAAATAAGGCCCCAGCAACCAGCCATCTTCCATACTTTTTAAGATCGACTTTTCATAATTTGCCAGAATTTTCCTAAAGCACATAATTAAGGATTACGACAACAAAAAAAACGATTTGAAGAAACGGCTAAAAGTAACATGCACCTTTTAAGAATTAAAGAGTCATAGAGACAAAACCCTTGTTCCGGCCAAAACCCACCATGCTTTTAATTTAAAAGAAAAATAAACAACATAAAGGTTTTATAGGTAAAAAACTGTTCTCTTGCCGCCGTTTTTAAAGTTGGGAAGAGCGGAAATTTTTTTTTTTTCCATAGGAACAATCGTAAAATAAATTTAAAAAATTATAGCTGTTGTTTTAAATTTTTTTCTTTTTATATATAGTAATGGTAATTTATTTCGGACGACTATATCAAATAATAATTGAGCGCACAAAAAAAAACAACGACCGTTCGTTTTGAAAGTCAAAAAAAACTTGGGCAGCATATGTGTTTTCTTGATCATATTACGTCTATCGGTAAATCGATTTAAATCAAATTGGGCTATTCTTTGAGAAGTTATTGAGTTAATAAGTCCTCTGCAGTCCGCCGCTCTGCGGGCACAACACTATCACACTAAATTTTGCCAGAAAAACTGATAGGTAGTTCAGCATATCGACAAAGTCAGTTTTTCGCGAACCTTCCTTTTTTTTTTCTCTCCGTAAGATAGGGATTAATCTAAAAGCTTGCTATGCTTCTTTTGTTACGTCCCGTTTTTTTCGCAACAACTCCGCAGCTAAGTTATTAATCGCAAGCTGCACTAAAATTATAAATTAATAAAGCAAGTTGTCAACACCATTAATACTTACCAATTGTCTTTGTAAAAAAAACATACTATTATAAAACGATTTTGTCGTTGCAGTGCTCCTGAGCACACAAATTTTTTTAACAGTATTTTCCCTAGAAAATGTAATCGATTATATTATAAAATTTTAATACTGTGTTGTAAAGATACCTTTGTTAGATGCTCTCTGGCCGAGGTACAGATCTCAGACAGATCCAGAAGTCCTTTACATTTGTAAATCACCGAAACACCGGACTGAAGAGTTTCATTCAACAAGGGAACGAGTCGTTTGGGGGTCACAGCGAAGGCTCCCATGGATGTCGTCAGAGAGAGTTTACGGAGTTGATCGCATCGTGTCCCGTTCCGGAGTTAAAATCCAACGGGCTAGAGCGAGGCCGAACCGGGAGGAAAAATTTTGCGGGCGTCTAAGCCTCGTATTAGAGCCTTAAAATTCACTGGGCTAGACCTTCGGGCGAGGGCCCAGCCCGGGAAAACGTGCGGGTCGTGCATGCACTACGGGGAGGAAAACTAGGGTATTAACCCAGACGGGACGGGAGTCCACTTAAGGGTCGCATGCAACACGAGGAGGAAACTACTGATCAACTACGAATAAAATCACAAACGAGAGATTCTACTTCCACACATTTCTTTATTTTCATAGATTTTATTCATTTAATATCCTCCGATGAGTCCACTTCACCGTCTTTTCTTGAGGGAGAGGAATATTATATACACTAACCCTGGAGCACTTATCAATCCAATTTTTGTTTTTGTGGCGTGCAGTCGCGCGATCGCGGCGTGGTACCTTGAATTTCACGAAAAATTACCGCGGGAAACGCGTTTGCCCGTGTTACCATTGCTACACAAGAGGCAGGAAACTCACGTTGTGTGACCACCTTCCCCAAGCTCGCGTTTACTTAGCTTCGGGATTTGTGGTATATTCCTTACATCTAGTATTTTCTATGACCATGCTAAACATCGGCTAGCGTTGCCACTCGGGCTTGGAACTTAGTTATGACTTAATGTTCTGTCTCAACTTAATATTTATTATTCATAATATGTCGTTTACGACTACAACCTACATACTACTAATAATTGTAACGTACACCTTCTAGGTGTGTACGTTACAACTTTAAGCTAAATTCGCCTTGAAACCCTGATCAAATCTAAAAAAAAAAACACATCTTAACGAGGTGAAAAAGTCGGGACGATCGCACCCTCTAACATACAAGATATCTGATATTAAAATTTTATTACGAAAATTAATAAGCATTCGACTAAATAAATACACTTTTAAATGTTCCCAATCGGACCACTTAATTCAGGTATTTTTCCTATACAGGCATTTTTTATCTCAGCGCCAAATGGGAACATTAAAAACTGGATCCACTTCCAATAGCCCCATAATCAATTGAATTATACCGTTTGGATGATATTTAGATTATCTTCTCAAACCCGCAATAATCTTTTTTTATTGGGTTGCTCAGAAATAATTATTGTTCTTCAGTTTATTATATTTATCAAAAATTAATCATTATTTGTAAGCAAAAAAAGTACCTCTCAGAAATAATGATCATTTTGCAAACAATATTATTTCAGCCTTAAAAATATCACTCAAACCCGATTGCAGCCATTCTATACGGAATTATTACAAGATTGAATGTGTACTTGTAGAGGTTAGCCCACGGAGTACATATACATGATATAAAAAGTAGTTGCATTTTCAAAATATTTGATTTCATATTAGTTTGCTTAAATTAGGAATAGATTTAAATTTAATTTCTAGAAAATAATTAATATTTTAAAAATATTAAGTGAAAATGTTTTTCTTTTAACCTGAAACCTTTTTTTTTTTATAACATTTTCCCCATCAAAATGATGGTGCATACTTTTAGGAGGAAATTCTGGCCAGGGCAGCTTAAACTGCTCTTAACTCTCCTTCTCTCTCATTGCTCTTTTTAGTTTTGTTGCATAATAACTTTTGAAATATTCATGCAGAACAACTTTTAATACACAAAAGTTGGAAACTATGTACGTAAAAGTTAAACAAAAATGGGCTCTAAATATTTTTAAAATTAGCAAAAAGTAAAAAAAAAAAAAATATAAACCAAATTTTTATTTATGCACAACCACCACAAAGAATTAAAGACACATTTGTTCAGATTATTTTAGATTTTCTTTATTGAGTTTAAACAACACTTATATGTCTCGTTATTGTCATGCTATTGTTCTCTTGCGATTGATTCTAGAACCAGCAGCGGAGAGGCCAGCCCTTATGTAGCTATGTACATAAGTCAGCGCCAACGGACGGTAGCTGCCGCAGAGATGATGTGTTATGTTCAATTGGTGACAGATCAGTCGCGCGTGCCAGACATGCCAACTCGGCTTTTTTCAGGTCCCATGTATTCATGTGTGATTTATATTACCGGGTACTTGGGGCATTGCTTAAGACTTATATTAGAAATTTAAACATTATGGCCAAGTGCTTATATTGTTTATACATCAACACTGATTACAGTGTGCGTTCGTATGTGACACGGAAAAATTATCATTTTCAGATATACCAAAACAAATGTTTATAGTTACGATCGAACCATCACAGTCAGATTTTCAACTCTGCGGCTACATATAGTAGTCTCCCTATGCACACGCTCTTGGTGCGCATCGTCAATACATGTGCTGCCGTCTAAAGTGTTCAACAACAAGAAAGAGCAAACTTTGGCAAGCAGAAGTTTTATATACCCTTGCAGCCATTGCAAGAATTAAATATGATATATTCGTCCGATTTTGATGAAATTTAAACCGTAATTCTGCGAAATGACCCAACCATTATTATACTAATAACTAATAGAAAAATTTAAAAACAGCAAAGTTATAATTTTTTTTGTATTTTTTTCCGATTTTAAACTGTAATTCTGAAATATTTAACTATTACTATATGTCCGATCCGGCTCGTTCCGACTTATATACTACCTGCAATAGAAATACAACTTTTGGGAAAGTTTTATGCAGATAGCTTTAAAACTAGTAGTTTGCGTATCCGTTTCGGACAGACGGACATGGCTAGCTCGACTCGGCTAGTGATGCTGATCAGAATATATATACTTTATAGGGTCCGGAAATGTCCCTTCACTGCGTTGCAAACTTCTGACTGAATTATAATACCCTCTGCAAGGGTATAAAAGTAAATGGTTACCTTTAAGACCTTTATATATTAAGCTTTCCTCCGCATACTAACAACTCTTATATGCGTCGAATCTATCATTTTACTCAATTGTTTTATTTTTAAATATTACAGGCAGTCTGTTCAAGACATGAAAAGCACGGCTATTGGAGCAAAGACCATATTAATAACGAAAACCGTAATGGCTATTACAGCACCACTCTCTTATCAGTTTCGCGTATTCTTGATAAGTTGTTAGGGGAAGAAATTGGAAATGTTTACAACCGAGAACGTTTAAAAGAACTGGTTTCGAGGTGAGTAAATTTTTTTTTTTTTTTCTGTTTAATCCTGATTAATTATTTATATAAATTTATTATTTAGGTTACTAACGATGTAAAGCGATCTCGATAAAAATGAGGTAAACGCATCATATCTGGAGCTCTAGAACTACGCAAAAAAAACTGTTGCTGATGTAATGACGCATATAAATGATGCTTTTATGCTGTCACTAGATTCATTACTTGATTTTTGAAACAGAATTAATCGAAATTATGAATTCGGTTATTCTC
>NW_024545905.1:0-4045 GCF_018152505.1 Drosophila elegans | reverse complement strand
TATCACCTTTGTTCACCGCGTAAATAATGAGGGCGATGGAGACCCTTTTATGAAAACTGTCGAAACGTACTTTGGAAGATGTAGTGAAGAATGATTCAAGCACCAATCGTCGATGAAACCGATGTTTTTGTTGATAACGGACCAAACCGCCAGCAGACCGATATAAAAAGCGAACTTTCGTTTGCTGTTTTCGTGAGATTTTAAGCCATTCGGTTTTCTCCTCAATTAACGTGGCTACTTTTTCAGTACTTAACCACTGATAACTTATATTTTAATTTATCCAGCAAAAAACTTGACTATAACAAAACGATTTTTAGCTGTCGATGCTTTTAAAGGATGTGGTACAGGAACCCATTTTGCGAAGATTGCCAATCAAGACGTTTTCACAATGTAAAAACAAGGAAAAGTAGGACGACCCAACCTTTATATTTTCACTCAGAAAAGCTGTCGACTTTTTGTGCTATATTGGAGGGTCGGTGGAAGTAACAATTAGCGGAAGCCCTTATGTTTGAAAGTGGCCCTTTCACCTATTTTTGAACACAGGCACTAGTGCCAAATCGTCATCGGTGGTTTAAATTTAAATATTCTTTCAATTTTAAGTAGAATGAAAGTCCGAACGTGCTAAACCTGCCGACACATAATATAGTTCCAAACAATCGGAAAAATAAAAATTAAAAATATAATAACAAATTTACATACGCAGTCCCAGTTTATTTTAAAATGTGACAACGCCCATACTATTATACACCGTCCAATATCCGACCTATCAGTTTTTTTGTGGGAATTTTCCTCTAGGGGACTGACAAGTTATAAAATCTTAAATATATAAATTTACTCGATGCCCATTAAAATTATCATTCGGTTTTTAATTGTGGCTTAATAGTTACCAGGGCTACAATTTGTTTACGGAATGTTTAGATCGCTCCAGGGCTATGCGGATATAGTTCCTAGCACTTTCGACTGTGGTCTTTGAATCAGCTCTATATTACTGTGTTGCTATATGTCTAAACAGTGTTGTAGTGTCTTACTCTAACCGAAGTGGAGTCGGGACTTATGTTTTATTTGTTCACACTTCGCTTCTATGTATTTCCTCCGAGATATACGACTTATTTTGTAGATGGTATCAATATGTTGTTAATTGATAATTGTGGACCATTTTTTTTGTTAAATAATCACTCGTTCACTCTTATACGTGAATAAGATAACCATTTCTACAATGGGGTAGGTGAGCAGCTAATAATGATGATGCCGTAAGTGGACATTTTGAGCAACTTAAGGTGTTCATGGGTATATCTGCCGTGTATAGGAAGTAAAGACTGTGTCCGAGGACGCTGCCTTGTGCCTTGTGGAAAGTGACCAAATTTATTAATGGTGAACTGATATACTTTTATATTTTAGCGAATTAATTTTTTTTTGGTTAAGAATAAGTGGTCAGATGACAAGTAAGATAGACTTTCTGCATCTTTGATTCTATATTATATTTTGCTGTTTATTTAATTTAATTTAATTTATTTGTTTTGCTATCCCAGACTACGTCTTTTCAGATTCATCGATCACTTTGTGATTGTTACCTTAAAACTTAAATACTCTGAGAATCGTACAATAAAAACTTAAATACTAGAAGTACAATTACATTAAATTACGTTACAATAACAATACTCATTTTAACATTTACAGATTAATACATTTACTAGGTTTTGGTGATATGGGTAACATAAAGAAATGAATGAAACAAAAGGAGATTAACATTAAAAACAATAAATTAAAATATAAGTAATATAAGTATTTAAATTAGCTTCTGCCCTTTAAAAAGTTCGCTTTTAAAGTTGTTTGGGAGGTTATTCCAACAGCCTGTATGAAAAGTGTTTTTCCGTCATCGCCAATTTTAATCTTTTGCAGACAATGTTGTTTGTTCTAGCAGACGAAGCCAGTTGCTTATGTTCAATTAAGTACTGCGACTCTTTTTAGTCAGAAGTTTATGCAGAAATAAGATGTTTTTTTAACTTAATCCATGACTCAAGGCTTAGTTCAAAATTTTATTTGAGTAACATGTTATGTGCGCCCTGCGGTTTAAATTAAAAAATATCGCGCAATTGAGTTGAAGGCAACTTTTAGTGTTCTCATGCTTATGGCGTCACAGGAACCAAATACTTCAATACCGTAAAACAACGTTGGAATTATGCAGGTTTTCGCTACAAGCATCCTGATATTCTGTGGTATAAGGTTCTGGATATGGAAAGCTGGCTGAGCATGCCATATGCTTCACATGCTCATCCCAAGTTAAGGTGGAATTAATTTCTATTCCCAGATTTGTGGCTCGTTTAACAAACTCTATTACAATATTTTTTACCTCAATCTTTGGAAGACAGCTAGAGTCAATTGATTTTTTATGAATTAGTATGCATTTTGACTTGGATGGATTGAGCCTTAACCCGATCGCATCAGCCGAATCATTTATTTGTTTAATTTCATTGTTGCTAATTCTAATACACTCACTAATTTGACTTAGGGGACGGCTAATATATAACATCATCTGCACATCACATACAGAAATACATTTAGGGAGATCATTTAAATATAACGAGAAAAGCTGTGGACCTAAACTGAGCCTTGTGGGACTCCTTGTGTAAGAGGCAGAAAGGAAGATTTTAGCGACCCGGATACGACGGTCTGCACCTTGTTTGTGAGATATGTTCGGATGAGGTTTGAAGATAAATTGTACAGTGTGCGAATCTTTGTGCAGAGTATTTCGTGGTTTATCGAGTCAAATGCTTCGCTAAAGTCAAGAAGTGTTAGAGGGTTACTTTGCTGTCATCGATTTTTTAGCGAATGTCTTCGGATATCTTTAAAATGGCAGTTGTACAACTTCTTTGTTTTTTTGAAACCTGATTGCTTACAACTTAGAAGATTATTGTTCTCCAGGGTGAGTATGCATCTGCAGGGCAACTAATTGCCCAAAAGACTTTGCAAGGAAAGGCAATATTGAAATTGGTCTAAATTCATTTTTAGAGTTCGGGACGGGCAAAATTTTAGCAATTTTCCAGCAATCAGGAAACATTGACGTGGTAAAAACTGTATTAAAAATATGGGTAATATAACAAATGAGTTTTGGGAGCAACATTTTCATAAATTTGGAACTAACATTATCTAGACCTTCTGCATTTGATTTTACTTTAAGTATTCATTCAAGGACATCACATGGATGTACACACATAAAGCTAAAAATAATATCACAGGATGTTCTTGAGTTCAGGTACAAATTATGTGTAGGAATGACGGAAGGAACCACTGAAAATTTCTTATTAAGGGCGTCTACATCAATCTACGTCATAGCATTTTGTTTTTCTATGCCTAGGGTTCTCAAATCCTTCCAAACTTGACCAGGAGTCTCTGCATTAGCAAATTTATCATTATAAAATCTACGTTTGGAGGAAGAGATCGAGTTTGTGACTAAGTTTCTCAGTCGTTTAAAAATTATGTGCAGGCTTTCAGTTTGTATACCTTTTCCAGCGTTTGTAGGCAATATCCCGCAGGCGAATTTGTTTATTTAATTTCCAAATTGAACCATGGCTGTACGGCAGGTGTTTGTGTTTTTGTTCTCTATGGAACAGAGTGTTCAAATAACCGCTGAATGTTGGAGTAAATAACAGAAGTTGATCCTGTGGCGAAGTCAAGTCATAAATATTTGTCCAGTCATAATTGTCAAATTCAGTAAGTAGGTTGTTGAGATTGTTTGATTTAAAGTGTTGAATTGTCAGAAATAAAATCATGTGTCATAAATATCAAGTCATGTTTAGAGAACGCTGGCACATACAACTAGTCATAGAGAAGGATTTTTGACTGTTCACTAACAGAGAGCTACAGGTATTTGTAAAAATGTAGGTAGTTGGCAGCTTACCAAGCTTTGGCCTAGGGAGTTCCTAAGTCATTTCGTACACTTGATTTCTCTGATCATATTGTTGTTAAGATCTCCAGCCAGGATTACGTTTTCGTACGCCACAGATATGTCTGATACGGACTCTAAAGAGATCAGTATATTCGGTCA
>NW_024545904.1:0-450 GCF_018152505.1 Drosophila elegans | reverse complement strand
GAAGTTCATATACCCTGTAGCCATCGCAAGAATTAAATATTTTGAAAACATTAAATTATGACGGACTATGTATATGTTTAAAAACATTGAAGCTATGACGATTTGTGTGTTTAATTATTTGATTGTTCTTTATATATTTTTATTATTTGTATGGGAGCTATATGATATAGTCGTCCGATTTTGATGAAATTTAAAAACCATAATTCTGAAATATTTAACCATTGCTATATGTCGAAGAACTAAAAAAATTAAAAAACAGCAGTTATAATTTTTTTCAATTATTTTTCCGATTGTTCTATGGGAGCTTGTTATGCTATAGTCGTCCGATTTTGATGAAATTTTAACCATAATTCTGAATATTTAACCATTGCTATATGTCGAAGAACTAAACAAAAAATTAAAAACAGCAAAGTTATATTTTTTTCAATTATTTCTTCCGATTGTTCCTAT
>NW_024545903.1:4765000-4980176 GCF_018152505.1 Drosophila elegans | reverse complement strand
ATGAGTCGTCACTACCGGTAACACTTCCTAGTGTTCCGACACTAATAAGTAAATCTATTCTTGATCATGATCGAGCTATTATTTTAGAAGTTATTTACTTATTGTCCTACAAAAGAACTGTTAGCGGACCTTCTACGCTTCCTGCAGTTCGACAGATGGCGCCCCCCAGACTTTGGATTTGATACAAATCAGACGACGAAATCCTAAAACTGCAAGGAGTTCAAAATTTATTGTATCCGTTAATAATAGAGAGAAACCGAAAACATATTATTCATTGTCATTATTTATTCACTGAAAACTGTACACAAAACGTACGGCGTTATTGCTAATACATGTACAAGAATTTAAGAGGTTCCATTACAAAATACAATGAGTCTGTTAAATAGGCTATGCTTACATTCGAATACATGGCTTATATGGGTTTGATCTTGAAGTGCAGTCCGATAAGTGAGAAGACCAGGCACTTGAGATCCTGCACCAGGTAGTAAAAACAGCGCAGGCCTTCGGGGTCCTTTGAGCGATTCACGTCCACCAAGGATCCGGTCTTTGAGGTGGTAAACGAAATGTGTTCATCCCCTATGACGATCTCCAGTTCCTAAAAAACACATTTGGGTTAGTAAGGGGCTTCACTTTCACGTGCGCTGCTTGTCCAGAAAACCCACCTGTCGACCCACGCGATCTGGTGGCGGCCAGGGCAGATCATCCTCCTGCATGATCTCCGAATCGATGATGATGCGCTTTAACTCCTCCATCACAGATTGGTGGACGAAGGCCTCTTTGCGGATCATGGTGTCATTTTTGTAGTTGGAGTTGTTAGCGTACCGGAGCTTGCCGTCCGGCCGGAACTCGAACTCCAGGAACTCGTGCCCAAACTTGCCCTTGTGGCCGACGTAGTAGCGCAAGTAGAAGTCTTCGGTGGACATGATTGTGCCTAGATTGTGATGTTCCCTGGCAAACCTTTGGAAAAATGCTATTATCTCTTCCCACTTTTACCGAAAACGCGGCAGAGATGGGGTCAACGCGATAGAACTATCGCCGCATATCGATAAGTCGTTCTCTGTGAATGGCTGATGGAGAAGAAGAAGCAGCTTATCGGTGTATCGATAACACAACAACAAACCCACAACCAGTCGTATATCTTCTGATTTATTAAAATGTTAATTTAATTCGTGGCAATGGAACTACCTTAACAAGTGAGTGGTTGGACTAGTGGGATATGTCGTTGTCGGCTTTATCAGTGAAGAGTTTTTAACAGCAACATTGTAATTATTGCTAAATTGCTACAAAGTTGGCCATTCGGATTGTTTTTGGCCGTGTGGTTGTGTGCGTGTGTGAGGCCACCGCCGTTGTAATGGCGTCCATGTCAAAATGGGAGAGGACACGGCTGGCTCTCCGGCTCTAGCTCCATCTCCCTTATCCTTCGCCATATCTCCTCAGCCATGTCCTTCTCCAATCCGTATCTCGGTCAAAGTAATTTTACAAAAACACACGGCCATTTAAGTGCGCCCGGAGAGCGGGAGCGCGATGAGCGCCCAGAGAGCGAGAGTCCTGGCAAGTGAAAGTGCAAGGATGCGAGGGCGCAGGTGCCGCTCTTGGCGGGAAAGCCATAAACGGAGCACGTGCGACCCCGGTCGTCCTTCGGGAAAAGTCGGTCGTGCAACAAAGTTGTGCTCAGCTGAGAATCGGACTCCAAAGACCCGACTCCCAACTCCGCTCTTCACGAGCAGCGCTGACTGGCTTCTTGGTGGTGGTTTGTTTTGACTGTACGCCCGGAAAATCGATGACATTGAGTGCAACATTGTGGCATCCGCCCATCTGCCCCGCCTAGTAATGCCCCAAGTCCCCACAATATTTACAACAGTTTATGCAAACAAATCTCTCATGCTCTCCGCCTCTCGGCGACGCTCTCCGTATCCATCCGGATCCGGAGCTCTGTCGGGCCGCGGGTTACAACATTGTTAACTTCGGGCTTTTGTGTGTGCAGTCGGTAACCAGGACAGTAACCGGGAAGGAGTTACTTTGTTGCGTATTAATTGATTTTTTCCGCAATCAGTTTTTGCTTCTTTGTAAGATTTTAAGTGCTCATAAAAAACGGTAGAAAGTTTGTCATTTAAAACAATTCGAATAGGGGAGAAATCGGTAAGTAACGGAGGGAGAATTCCGGAAAGTAAGAGGATTTGGAATTTGTGTGTATCCGCTAGAGTTGCAAGGGGCTTTCATATATGTACATATGTATGTGCATTACTGCAGAAGTTAGTTATTCTGGGGGGAATCCCGTTTGAAAAGTGTGTAATTATGTAGCATACATTTAGGCGTTTGTTTTATAGAGAATCTGCATTAAAAGCTATACAAAATGCACATGATAACTAACTAATCATTGAAAATGCTTTTTCCATTCCGTAGTTTTTCCAGGCCTTTAGGGGACCTGCCAACCGTGGCTGGGGAAAACTCTGCACGTCACATTTCGCCGCCTGACCGAACAACTACGGATACATGAAGCCCTTCACGAAGTAACGCGAAGTCAACATGTCAATGAACCCCAACCCCGGAGTCCACCAGAATGCACCCTCCTTCTCGCCGAAGGACAGGGAAAGGGCGACCAGCTCCTCGCAGCGCAATCTGCTCGAGTTCCTGTGCATTTGCGTGGCCTGCCTCGCCTGCTACTACAACAGCACGCAGTGCGGGCTGGTCTTCGACGACATTAGTGCGATAAGGGACAACAAGGACTTGAGACCTCACACGCCGCTGCGCAACGTCTTCCTCAATGACTTCTGGGGCACGCCGATGCGCAAGGAGCAGTCCCACAAGTCCTACCGCCCACTCACCGTTCTAACGTTCCGATTCAACTACTTGCTGCATGCGCTGGAGCCGTTTGGCTACCACTTCGTCAACCTGCTGCTGCACTTGTCGGTCTGCCTGTTGTGGCGACGGGTCTGCCGGCTGCTGCTGCGCCAGTGTGCCTCGTCGGGCAGTAATGCAACCTCGGCCTCGTCCTCACCTTCATCCTCAGCCTCAGCCTCCCAGCTCAACACATGCGCCTTTGTGGCCTCGTTGCTCTTCGCCGTTCATCCGGTTCACACGGAGGCCGTTACTGGCGTCGTCGGGCGCGCTGAATTGCTCTCTTCCATCTGCTTCCTTGCCGCATTTCTCAGCTACGCGAGGTCCGTCGGCGACTCGGGCTGCCCTCGTCGAACCAATTGGCTGGCGCTTTTCGCCTGCTTTGGCAGTTGTTTGCTGGCCTCCATGCTGTGCAAGGAGCAAGGTATCACCATCGCCGGCATCTGCGTGGTCTACGAGTTGTTCGTGGTGCATCAACTGCGGCCGCTGCATCTTTGCCACTTTGTGTTGCGTCTGTTCGAGGAGCAGACCGAACAGCATTCGCCCAAGTTGGCGAATCCCTCGGGCATCCGACGCTGGTCTTCTTCGGTGCTGTGGAAACGATTGATCTTTCTGGCCGGAATCACGTTGGCCCTGCTGGTGGGCCGTGTCTATGTGATGGGCTCCCAGTTGCCCATCTTTACGCGGTTCGACAATCCAGCCTCGGCGGCGGATACGCCCGAAAGGCAACTAACCTACGGCTACCTGATCTACTTGAACTGCTGGTTGCTGCTCTGTCCCTCGTTGCTCTGCTGCGACTGGACAATGGGTGAGTAATGTTCATAAATTCAAGACGGCAATGTTTTTTAAAATGTTTTAACTTTTTTTTCAGGCACGGTACCCATGTTGAAGGGATTTGCGGATGCCCGCAACTTGACTACACTGTTTACCTTCATGGCGCTAGGGACTTTGGTAGCAAAGGCGTGCTTCACCCGCAATTTGGCCAGGTCGCGGACTCTTATTATGTGTCTCGGCTGGATGGTGTTGCCCTTCCTCCCCGCCTCCAATCTGTTCTTCCCAGTGGGCTTTGTGGTGGCAGAACGCATTTTGTACATGCCATCCATGGGCTACTGTTTGCTGGTGGCCTACGGCTTTGAGCAGCTTCAGCGTCGTGGGAGCCCTACATGGCGTCGGATTGGACAGGCAGCCCTGGCTGTTCTGCTGCTCACGCACGCTCTGAAAACGCATCAGCGTAATTCAGACTGGCGAACAGAGTACTCTCTCTTTATGTCCGGCGTACACGTAAATCAACGCAACGCCAAGTTGTACAACAACGTAGGGCACGCTTTGGAAAACGAGGGAAAGTTTGAAGAGGCATTACTCTACTTCCAGCAGGCCGTGCGCATACAGGCCGATGACATTGGAGCCCACATCAATGTAGGTCGCACATTCAATAATCTCAAGCGGTATGCGGAGGCGGAACAGGCCTATGTTCAGGCCAAGGCTCTGTTTCCACAGGCCAAGCCGGGGGTTAGCTATCATGCGCGCATTGCTCCCAATCACTTAAATGTGTTTATCAACCTGGCGAATCTTATAGCCAAGAATCAAACGCGTCTGGAGGAGGCTGACCATCTCTATCGCCAGGCTATCAGCATGAGGAGTGACTATGTTCAAGTAAACGCCATAGATTTATTTGTTCTGCTAGAATTTGTTACTAAACAACCTTGTTTTACAGGCTTATATCAACCGCGGAGACATTCTCATGAAGCTGAATCGCACCGCCCAAGCCCAGGAGGTGTACGAGCAGGCCCTGCTGTATGACAACGAGAATGCGGACATCTACTATAATCTGGGCGTGGTCTTCCTAGAGCAGGGCAAGAGCCAGCAGGCGCAAGTGTACTTCAACAAGGCGATCGAGCTGTACCCGGAACACGAGCAGGCGCTGCTCAACTCAGCCATTCTCCTGCAGGAGCTAGGTGGCGAGGAGGCGCGCAGGGTGTCCCGCTCACGCCTTTACAAAGTGCTTGCCAAGGATGATCAGAACGAGAAGGTGTACTTCAACTTGGGCATGCTGGCCATGGATGAATCGAGCTTTGATGAGGCTGAGCAATTCTTTAAGAGGGCCATCCACCTTAAGTCTGACTTCCGTAGTGCTCTGTTTAATCTGGCGTTGCTGCTGGCGGATACAAAGCGGCCCCTAGATGCGGTGCCGTTCTTAAATCAACTGATCCGACATCACGCCTCGCATGTCAAAGGTCTGATATTGTTGGGCGACATTTATATTAACCATATGAAGGACCTGGATGCGGCTGAGAAGTGTTATCGAAGCATACTTCACTATGATCCCCACAACACCCAAGGGCTGCACAACCTGTGTGTGGTGTTTGTGGAACGCAAAAGGCTTGCGAAGGCCGCTGCCTGTTTGCAATATGCCCAGCGCTTGGCCCCCGCCGAGGACTATATTGGTAGGCATTTGCAAATTGTCTATGCACGGCTGCAGAAAATCAACAAGTTACCTGAGTCGGCGCCAGAGCGAAAGCTCGCGTACGAGGACTATGATCCTCACGAGTTTAAACTCCCCCAGAATCGACCGACGCATAAGCCTCGTAAAAGGTCGTAGCAGAGGTAGGCTTCAATCAAACAGCACTTATAAGCATGTATAAAGACACAAGTTGAGTTAAAGGGAACGAATAGTTCCACATTCTGTGAAATATACAGAGTCTGATTATGATAACACAAAGTGAAATAGTGGAGTATTCCACAGAATTGCGTTGTACTTATTAGTTATTATTGTAATACTTCGATTATATACTCATTTTGAAGATATTTAATGATTTTTTGTGACAACTGACATTTCTTTTGTAAATATATTATCTAATTTATATGTGGAGGGTTCGCAGTCTTGCATTTACCAAAATAAAGTAATGATGTGTACTAAAATAAATAATACAAATACAAAACATTGAACCTTTTCATTGCAGAAGAGGGTGGTATTTATATTTCCAATAAAACAACTTATTTTATTTGCATAATTCTTTTATTTACTTTAATTTGCCTCTTTATGATTTTGATAAATAAATATATGCTTTCATGAAAAGTATCTACACTGCTCACACAATGAAAAATAAATCTTTGATCATCAGCTGCTTTTACCTAGAGCCTAGTACGAGTTAGTAATGTTCTCTTAAAGACTAATAGTACTCTCATTTCAAATAGTTTACATTTGTCCTTGATTTGTTGCTATATGCGGATTATAAAACTGATATTAAGTTTAAATGACATTTACCTCGATTCGCTTACAAGTGAACTTATCGTTAGATGGGCACATTAAGATTTACAGAGTTATAGGACCTGTCCTACTTAATTTCTTATAAAATCGGTGAGCACATTCTGAGTAAATGTCATAAAATGATAGCCACTACATTACATATACATACATAAGTGATGAAGGAGTTCTTCGCGTGACTAGATTTCCGATAGAGTTCTGGCCAGAGTGGCTTGTTCCACCCTCCAGACAGCTGTACA
Source organism: Drosophila elegans (assembly GCF_018152505.1). NCBI lineage: Eukaryota > Metazoa > Arthropoda > Insecta > Diptera > Drosophilidae > Drosophila > Drosophila elegans. The sequence continues at coordinate 4,973,834 of NW_024545903.1, read as the reverse complement.
TAAGGCAGCGGGCTAACCCCGAGGACCAAAGCTAGCTCACTCGCAGGCTATTTTGCCGTCGAAACTGCTGAGGGCTATTGCAAAGGCCTGCATCGCGCACAGTGGGTAGCGGTAGTCCATGGTGAAGACGTCCTCCGAGGTGCGGCCAAACTGCATCACTATGTACTCGGGATCGGAGTCGTGGACCAGCTGAAAGTTCTTCACCGACGCCTGGGTGACGCGTCCGTGAAAGTTGAGCACATACGACTGCGTTTCGTCGTTCCACACCGGCGTCTTATTGTGCAGCTCCACAATGTTGTCCATGTTCTGAAAGGATCGATTAATCAGTATGCTATCCTTTTGGATCGACTATCCTCTTACCTTCATCTTCCAGAGGTCCAGAATGCCCTGCTGCTTGGGATCCGCTGAGCTGATCTTGACACGCTGATCATCCTCAGTCATGCCCGGCAGTATTACAGTCATGTTGCGAGGTCCCTTGAACCCCAGGATGTTTGTGTCCTGTAATTATAGTTCACCGAATTTTTAAAATTTTGTTGCTTAACTAATTCATTTACCAAGAGAAATTTATTCAAAATATTACTTTAATTAAATTGAAAACACTGTAAGATTTTCGGAAAAATGTTATGCAAAACAGTATGTGAAATAAAAATGTTCATAAAATCATATTTAGATTAACTTAAATCTAAATGTGAATTTAAATCAAGGAGGAAAAATTTCTCTTCTAAATAAAATTTTGTCAAGTGGTCCACAAAGTAAGCAAAACATTCTGTTATGTTTTGTTTATAAATTATATTTTAGAAGCGACCCATTACTTACGTAAATAATCACGGCCAGGTCGAGTCTAGGGCTCTCCGTGCTCTCCTTGTTTCCATTGTCAAAGACGGTAAAGGACGTGCCAAAAACATTTGAGCGGAGCTTGCCGCAAAAGCCATCGGCATTGCGAGACAAATCCGTGGGATCGCAGCTGACAATGTAGTTGGATGTCTTGCTCTTCTTGCGTTTGCGGCCTGCCAATAAAATCGGTTGGAAGAGGTTATGGGAATAGCTATGTAATGGGGGATATAGTATTAACCCACCTCCCAGCAGGAATATCTTCTTGCCGTAGTCTCGCTCCAGGTGCAAGTAGTATATGGGAAAGAGACCTCGATCCATGCCCTTGCGATCCCGGGTGATGCGGCACTTATAGAGGACGCCTTGTGGCGCTGGCTGCATCACGAACTGGTCGATGTTTCCGATGACATCCCCCTCGGACTCCCCACCAGCCCCATTGCCTGTTCCATTGCTGTCGAGCGTCGCATCTTTGTAGGGCGACGAGGCCATTCCGGCGGGACGCACTGGAGCTGCTCCGGCGACATTGCGATTGGTGTAGTCGTCCTCGTCCAGGTTGTCGCTAAAGGAATGCTGGCGGGCACGCGGCTTCTGCGAGTGCGTCGAGTTGGCGCTGTGGCTGCCAGCCTGCTGCTGCTCGATCACCGTCACCGGACTGCTCTCCTCGTCCTCCAGTTCATGCGAAGAGATCTCCTCTATAAGATCAGCTGCCAGGGCAAAAATTGTATTTCCACTATTAATTAAATTCAATGTCGACCAATAAAATGTTCGTGTCTAACCAATAAGCACATTTAAATATATAACATGTGCCTTTCTGTTAAACAATTAATTGGACTTACAACTTTCTTAGAATAACAATATAACTATCTACATATATGCGAAGTTTTTTTTTTTGCCAAAAACTTTTTGGTCGCTGCCTTTTTGTATGAATTAACTTCTTAATTTTTCTGTATATTTAAAATTTTAACATCATTTCAATTTACTAAAAACAATTTTAAAATTTGATATTAAATCAAATAGTTTGATCACATTGTTTTCGAACTAAAATGTTAAATCGGTCTTAAAAGAAATGTTTTTTATTTTTCAAGGTAATGATATGATTAACTTTTTTTTTCGGAGTGTACGGCCACTTACCCTCCTGGTTGATGGTGCTCAGGCTGCGCATGTTGTTTGAGTGGTTGCGACTCGTGTTCATGGCAACCGGAGCGATGCCCCCGGGGCTGCCGTTGGTCAGTATCTGGTCCGGATTCTGGGGCGAGCTGATGAACTGCATGGGTCCGTCGTAGGCGTGCAGCTCCCTGCTGTTGCTGCGCATCCCGGACATGGGCCGGTTGATCTGTAGATCGCTGGCTTGGACCATTCCCGGCGAGGCTCTCTTCTGCCGGATGTAGGCCTCCATGAGCTGGCGCTGCAAGCAAATAAGTTAGCCCGAAAGCATTGTTTACTCCACTCTCTAATCGCAAGTCACTCAAAGATTATTTAGATTACGAACCACCTAAGGCTAAAAGGTAATAAATCAAATAATTATGATTGCACTTGCTGATAGCCGCAAACAAAACGTTTGCAGGCATAGCCACAATTATTTTTGATTTTGCAAGCGACAATTTGTAAGGGAATTTCTGAAAATCCAATTAGGCGTCCCAGTTTCAAGTTGCAACAAATTGCTGAACTGAATTTACACCCACGGAGCGGATAAATAACCGCAATAAATGCCATAATATTTGCATATGCATGGATACCCCTAATCCCCTCCAGCGGAATGCAAACGCGGGCACTAGGTAATTGGCCCAGCATCCAGATTCGAGTCGATCCGTCATCACCACCTCCCATCTCCCACATCCCCATCCACTAGCCACCAAGCACCCAACTCAATGGAATGGGTGGGTGTGGGAATACGAATGCGAATGCAAATGGAAATGGGTACGAACCATCGCCACATGACATGTGGGACAGTGGCTGATGGCAATGATTTCATTAAAGATTTAAATTTCAAGTTCACGTTCATGTTTACCAGCGCAAAAACGAAAGCAGAAAGCATTCTCTGTCAAAAGTTGCGCTGAAATTGCGCATATAAATCAAAGCAAATAACCCGAGTTTAATGGCTTCCCTTTTTCTTTTTCTTTTACTTTCGCAGGATATAAGAAACAAGGGAAAATCCGGGCTTAGTGTCAAGAAATTTGTTTTATATGAAGGATTTTAGTTCTTATTAGTTAATAAAAAAAAGTAGCATTGACTGACAAAAAATGCAAGCAGCGTTTGTGGAATTGCTAACTGTTAATTTAAAATATTGCCGAAAGAATTTAAAAGCTACGATTCATATTTATAAATTTACCAAAAATCTCGATAGGAAATATTATTAAAAAATATTAGATATATTCTTAGAAAGAAAGAATTCCGAGCTATAATATATCCTTACTATTTCATTTATTGCATGGGGTATATTACGTTTTGGGACGCTACAGAAATCGAGGACTACAGGAAGTTAACGTTACTCAGGATGCTTTCAATGGTGGCGTTCAGCTCGCGCTCCTTGGGTGCCGGATCGCACTGGAGCTGGAAGTAGCCGGGCAGGTCCTGCTCCGCCTCGAAGGCGCTCGTCCTGTTGGCGCCCAGCCAGAGGTCCAGCCGGTCGTAGATGACGCCCGTGGGTCCCTGCTGCAGGAACCAGTTGATGGAGTCACGGTCCTTGATGTCCGATCCCCAGAGCAGCACGATAGGCACCTGTGCCTTGGCCCGTTGGACCACTGCCGGATCTGCCTTGACGAAGGCGGCATTGGGCGAAATGCCGCCAAGATCGAAGGCCTGGGCAAAGTTGATGCTCTGCTCGACAGTGCTGGTACGCGGATCCGCGAAGACGTTCTCCTTGCTGCTGGACAGGAAGAGCACCGGGTACATGTGCTGCTTGAAGCGCAGCAGGGAGCACAGATCGGCGTCGAAGCTCTTGATCACATTAAGACGCCCGCAGCCATGCCGTCGCACCACCGCCAGGATGCGATCCGCGAAGAGATTTTTGTCCAGCGTCTGTTCACTCTCGAACTGCCCGTCTGCCCGCTGCTGCGGCCACTTGATCTCGATGTCGAATCCTGTGCTCTGGTTCACCCGCTCGAAGAAGTCCTGCAGCGTGGGGAAGAGCCGCTGCTCCGGCGGCTCAACGTTGTTGTGCGCCGGATATTCGACAATCTTGTTGCCCACAATCTGGTAGGTCTTGAGGTCCTTCAGCTGCTCGTAGGATATGTCCTTCAGCAGGACCTCGGTGAGGTCGTCGCGACTGGTCGGCGTCTTGGAGTCGATACACACGCGAATGGAGAAGTCATGGTGGATGATGGGCACCAGATCGCTGGTCAGCTGCACATCAAACTCCACGAGATCGGCGCCCATCTCGGCGGAGGCCATCATCGAGGCCACCGTGTTCTCGATGAGCGGCGCCGCATTCGTGGTGACCGTCAGTGACTTGCCCAGTCCGCGGTGGCCCACCTCCAGGGCTGTCCAGTTGGAGCGCCAGTAGTTGGCGAAGCTGGTGCGCAGGTCGAAGCCATCCCGTTCCATGGGCCGGATGTGGAGGTACTCCAGCCGCAGTCCGCCCACCACGCGCTGCCAGAGCGGCGAGATGAGGTCGATGGCGACTCGACCTTCGGTGCCGGCGAACGAGGTGTGCAGCAGGTGCGAGTAGCCCAGAAGCCGGACCACACTCTCCGCCGGCTGTTCGGCATACACCTCCACCAGGAAGGCCACCCGCTCCAGCTGCTCCAGGCTCACGTGGAACATGAGTATGTCGCCGGAGGCGTAGGCCACTCCGTACTCCGGCTGCACCCGCAGCTTACTGTCCGCGTACGACATTCTCACATACTCCACACTGGCGCGTGACGAGCTGAGGATGGGCGCCAGACTCTTCGGATCCACTGGCTGCAGTCGCAGGCGCAACCTTCCCTGTCCCAGTTCCGGCTGCTCCTCCAAATTGAGGGCCTCGCGGAACACCTTCAACTGCAGGATGCTGCCGGAGTCCTGCAGCCAACCACGCGACAACTGCCGCTGTCCGGCTATTAGTCCGAACTCATCGCTCCGGTTGCCATTGAACTTGGTGGTGTTGAAGGTCCTGGCCTGGACGTGCGACTCCCAGCGGCGGATCTGAACGGCTCCTCCACTCTGGCCAATGGAGGCCGCAAAGTAGCGATACTCCACGCTGCTGTTCTGCGGGATCTCCACGGAGGCGGTCCACACATTGTGCACGGCGGTGCGATTGAGCAGCACCGCCTGTTTCGCCTGCCAGGCACCCAGAACGGGCAGGTTGCCCACCAGGGCGGGACGCTCGAACGTCGCCAGTTGATTGCCATCTGGCAGTGTTAAGGTGAAGTTGAAGACCAGCGGTGCGTTCCGCTTGAGCGGCACATAGCGCCGGGCCGCGTAGTACTTCTCGTAGTAGGAGGTGTCGCAGAAGGTCTCCACGGGCAGCAGGCACAGGGTGCTCAGCCAGGCGACGGTGAGCGCCACGAAAGTCTTCGACCAGGACACCGACATGTCTACGCTCGACGGCGATCGCGGTGCGACTGGGGCTGCGGCTGGCAATGGCTGGCAGTGGCCAACCTATCGGGATCAGCAGGGCAAGATTTATGGCAGTGGCCTCATCTTCGAGTGGGCGAGACGATAAGGTTTCACACTATCGGGGTTTCAACGCGAACGTGAAATACGTCTCGTCTGGCCGGTTGTCAAATCCGTTCTGTTCATGCACGTGTGCCCTAGACTCGTGCGCCCCTCCGATACAGATACAGATACAGATACATATACCGATACAGATGCAGAGACAGAAACAAAAACAGAGACAGACACAGATACAGATACAGATACAGAGATACAGATACAGAGATACGGATTCAGAATCAGATTCATCGAAAGCTTTGGGGTGGTGCCTACGTCATCGTCATTAACGGGCCACAAACGGGTGGCAGTTTAAATGAATTTGATTTCGAGTGTTGCGCAAAAGCTTCACCTTCAACGGGTGGCATGGTATAACTACATACGGAGGCCCCAAGCCCAGGCCAGAAATCAGAAACCCGAGACCCGAGACCCGAGACCGGGGACCAGAGTCCAGAGCTCCCCTTATGTGGTGGCTGACCCCCAGTCGAGCAATTTACATGGTGAAAGTTTGTCAGCGTCCGTGTAATTCATCCGCCTCGCTCAATTACGAATTCGAATTCGTAACGTTTTCCCGTTTTCCCTTCTGGTCGGCACAGTGCTGGCACTGAAATAGTAATAACAATATTCTGAATAGCCAACGGCGTACAGTTCCGTCAAGAGCTCGCAGGGTAATCAGCGGGGCTAGCACCATGATTGCAGTTCCTTCAGTTGCTCTTGTATCTTAACAGCAACTACTCTCTGGGGAACGTTCACGAGGTGTTCCTTTTTGTCTACTGCTTTCTATGGGCAACACGCGATTATGTGAAAATTTGAAATCAGTTGGATGCCAAGCAAAAACTCAAGCACTGAGCACGTACAGCAAACAGGAAGCGATGGGGGGAAATGCACAGCCGGTAAAAAACGAGTGACGTCGCCTTGGGAGGATCCGGTGGGTTGGGTTTGTTGAGTTTGCTGGCTAAAAAACTTGGAGCATGGAAGTGGAGCACGGTAGAACACAAACTCTTCGCAGGGATTCGTTTATGACTTGACATAAATAACAGCTAAAAAGCAGGGAATGCATAAAGTTAAGCTCAACAAGGACGCTTCTAGCTGATGAAGCAGTCAATGATGCAAGACATTAGGTTTTATTTGGGCATGTAGTTATCTAGAGCATTTTCTTGGAAAATCATGACTCAAACATTAGTTTTATTGTTCTTTTCATTTTTTTTCAATTTAAAGTGATAGCACTTTAACTTTATTATTATCCTATTTATGTGTTATACGAAATTTTTAATAATTTTATAAGAAAATCGCGCCATAAATATTTGTAGCTTTTCAAATTGCAGATATAAGGCTTGAGAAAACTCACAAAATTTCCATAAAACTCATCGTCTTGGGTCGTAATCCTTTGTTTAATACTTAAACATCCGGTTTTATTATTTTTCAATTCCATACACAAAAGCCGTATTAGGCGGGAAGTCGAAATTAACGAAAATATACGACTGCGGGAGGATGGGTATCGTAAACGAGAAAGTGTGCAAATGTTTTTCAGCAACTTTTTGGGCATGCTTAGCGCATTTATTTTAATTTGGGGCCAGACAAATTTGCGTATACGTAATGAAGGAGACTCGCCCAGTGCAATAAAAGACATAAGCATAAAGGGCACCTAAAACAGAAACACATATGCATAAATATATATATTTATATATATATATATATATATATATATATATATATAGAAGGTCAACATGTGTTGGCAACTGATATTTGAAGGGCTGCATACTTTTAGGGGGTCGCGTAATAAAATGATTACTCATACGCCCCGTGCGCAGAACAAGGAAATTGAGAGCGTCAGCAAGCCAAACAGCCCAGAATGTATTGTGGCTTTTTTGTTGCCGCCCCTTGTTTGTTATTTGCAAATACGACAACAGTCAGGACAAGCAAGCAAATCAGCCCACTCACCGCCCCTCCTTCGCATCATCCAGCTCTCGAGCTGGCAAGGACCCACTGCTGGCTGCTGATGTATTTTGGCATAAAGGGTTATGTGCACGTATTACAGCGGCTTAAGTGAGCTTCCGCATGCCAAAAAGCCGAAAGGCAACAAATGCACGCAGCAAAAATTGCCAAATTGAATTCTAACTTGAGGCAAATGAAGTCCTGAATTAATTTACATACTTCAACTCTTGTAAATAGTTAGTACATAAAACAAGATAAAATGCTGATAGAATATTTATTAAGCTAAGAGAAAACTTTATAGTTGTTTAAGCTGAATTCAAAACCAATTCATTTAATCCACCCACAAAAACCCGTAAAAACACAATTTTTTATTCTCAGCCAAAATTTCTACAGCTTTAAGTTGGCCCTAATAAATATTTAAAAACTTAAAAAGGCAGTAGCATAAATTGTATATTTTCAGTGCACGTTAGAGGGATGACAAATCCCTCTAATTTTTCAAAACTTTAATAAAATTTGGTCCTGCTTGCCCAACTATATTCACGCACACACGCCAAATCGAATTACCGATGGCCTGGAAAAGTGTTCATCAATTTTCAGGCTGGCCAATAAACAATACATATAGCCTAGCTGTCTCCACGATCCGGCCATTAACCCCGAAAGTGTGGCGCACGGTGTCAGAGCTGCGTGGCAACTATTACGAGGGGCTTTGCGCCTTTTCCTTTGACCCCACACCGAACCCTTCATCCGGGTTTTTGTTGCCGTGGCTGCTGCCCTTGTTGGTTTTGGCCATATTGACATTCATTTACGTGCTCGCTTCATTAAGCCATAAGCCATGACCATATCGGACGTGTCATGTTCACATTGTTCTCCTCACAATGGAGACACAATCCCAAACCTGAGGATGTGGCTACAAATGTGCTCCCAAAATTGGATAAAGAGCTCGAGTACATTGGCTACAAATCAAAATGTTTGGGTATTTACAGCTTTAAAAGTTTTTGACAGCAGATCATAATAATATGATTCGGCTGTGGGTCGTTCACATAATGAAACTAACGAAGTATAGTCATGTTTCTTTAAATGTTTTTTTTAAACACGCCTGCAGCCCAGAGATGTTTAAAAACTCAACGTGCGACACAAAACAAATACATTTGACTAGTTGATCCTGGTCAACAAAGCGAAAATTGAAATAAAGTTTAGAATGCAAATAAAATGGCATATGAAATTATGCATTTGCCTGCTTCCACTACAGAAAATTGGTAAACGTTTAACTTTAGATTGGTATTGTAGTCCATTTTGTTCATTCATGCATGTTTTTCTTGGTATGCTGTTTCGTGAATAGATTAACACATGACTAAACATTCAGCTTAATGCGATGTTGTAATACAAATTTACGTTTTTCAGACTTTAGCTTTGCGCACATGTGTTTAAGGTCACGTGTGTTCAATTTCCGGCTTGACTTTGAAACAATTTAATTCCCTGGTTCATTGAATTTGAATTTTTGGAATTATAAAAAAACCTAACAAAAAACCCTTTACAAAATTTGGCAAGGTATTTGTATGTGCATGTAGATAAGAGTTAGCAATTTATAGGGGTATCAATTTTTCAATTGAATTCAAGTGCTTATAAACAGACAAACAATTATAAAAGAAGCGTTTGAATTTTTATCTGCTTTATTTGCTTATCTTATATTTGAATTGTATTTTGTTTTAATTTCTTTATTTTTAAAATGTCTTCTAATTACCACGGCAAACAAAACAATATTTTGTTTTTTGATATTAAGTCGGAAAACGTTAAAGAACAAGGATTCTTCTATATTTATACTTGTTGGCTTGGAATCCTTAAACATCGATTCATATCCTACCTCTACTGCCTATCCTGTCGGCGTTTGTTTGTAGCCAACTGGCTTTTGAACTTCCGAGCTGTCTCCTTTGTGCGAGTCTGCATCTGTATGTCGGTTAACCAAAGGCAAAGCAAGAAATGAAAGAAAAAAAATTGTTGCGGTGTTCCAAGCCTCAAATCCTTTGCCTGATGTTTTTGCTCCTCTTTCGTACGGCAAGTACTTTGATTTTCGTCTTTGGGGTCTGACAAGTGCAAATTCCTTTGCTCACAGGCCAATGACAAAGTTCTTAAGACTCTACAAAGCCACTTAAGGACCCAAAAGTCCTGTCACAAAATACATTTGAGACGCGTGAGGTCCTCGGGCGCAAATTAGTTACGTTTTTAGTGTAATTCCCACTTCGCATGCCCCTTTTGTATGGAAATTGCAAACAATAACAAGAATATCAACAAAAGCCAACAACAAACGACAAACGACATTGACTGTAAATGTGTGCATGTGTGACTCTGTGTGTGTGAGTGAGCCCAGTTGTGCCGTGCAGTATGCAGTGAAATGTGACGAGGGGCAAGTGACTGAACAAGTGAAAAGGAATAGAAAACAATCGCGATGCCAACGCTGTCACCTTGGGCTGTAGGCCGTGTTCTGTGCGTTCAATTTAAACATTACATTCAAATATTAGATTGTATACAGTTTTCAAAAATTTAAGAAAAATTGCCTTACAGAATAATTGATCAATATTTGGTGATTTTATAACTTAATCTGTTAAAGGCACTATAGATATTCAGGTTGTTAAAGATATCTAAAAATCGTCCGTATTAAATCGGCATTAAATTGTATGACCTAAAATGTTAATGAAATGAAGTACTTTCCACATAACATATTACGCCATTGTAATGGCTGTATTTAACAATAAAGTTACCAAGCTTTGTTTAATATGCAACTTAAAGTAATCGTGGAATGAGCCACTGTCCCGTGAAGTCAGAGGAACATAGCCAGAGGCGCCTCCCATCCTTTGTTCCACATATTTGTGGGTGTCGGACGTTATGTGTTCGCATGGAGAAGAGAATGCTGACAGGCAGTAAGTCCATGACTTCACTCGTTGGCGCCACAAACCTCCCCGTTGCAGCTCCTGCACCTCCTGCACCTCCTGCACCGGGGCAAAGAGCAAACACCCAGGAGCAAGCCTCTGCTGTCCCGCTGGTCGCAGAAAGGTCAAATCAGTGGCATGTGTCCGCCTGCCAGAACCTCCGTCCGTCCGATGTTCCAGCGAGCCCGGCTCCCTGCTCCCGATTCCCAGGACATGCCGCCTTCCCCAGCGAGTGCTCACCAAGCCAAGAATTGTTTGTGCAGGGCAAACAGAGAGAGTTGGCAGGTGGCGACGAGTGAATTGGTTGCCTAGCTATTGTTTCCACGGGAATATGAATACGAATATCCACGTAAGAGTACGTGGACGTACACTGGAAAGAACGAAATGGTTGGTTCATCTAATAAGTTTATACTATTGAAACCAACCAATAGCTTTAAGTATTAAAATAAGTATCTATTGATAACTAGAAATTATTCATTATGACAGAGGTCTATAAAATAAATTAGGGTTATTTAAAGAGATTTTGATTTGATGACATTCATTTAATTTAAAAGACAGATTTAATGGAAATGATGTCATTAAATGTATTTTAATTTTCGGCCATTGAAATGTGATAGGTTTGATTAAAGACATGTTTTATCAAGGAAAGTTAAAATATATTTAAATTATTTAATTTATTTATTTTGTAAGATAAAGTTAGAAGATTCGACAATATATAAGCAAAAAACCAAAACCGTATCAGTAAAATTAATAAAAGATGGTAATATAATGAAAAGTGGAAACGCAGTTTTCTCAAAAACAATCAGATAATAAGTTAAATATGTGCCATAACTGTTGCCAGTGTAGTTATAGATTCTATTTCATACTATATGCTCCCAATGGTTGTTTGCAGGGATGTGTGAAGGAGTAAGACGGTAGTAGAATGCCGAAGGTGCTGGAAGTCCAAATATTAATGGACCTCGTCCGCCCTTTTTTGTGGCAGAAGCACTTTGTTCAGCAAGCACAAATGTTGAATAATGCGAATAATTAATTTAAAGTGCACACAGTTTGTGTCAATTCCTTGGATAATCCAACGTACGGCTACCATTTTTAGCAGCGAAAAGGAACTACCAAGGGAAAAGGAAAATTTTCCAGGAAATTACCAACCTAATACAAGCCACATTTTTCAATTTATCGTACGCATTGTTAGCTTCCGACCAATTTTCACTCCCCTCTCCTCCTTTTCCAATAATTTTATGTTATGGCGGTGAACGTGAAGGTAAGCGCAGTTTTGAAAAATTAGCACGAAATTCCCCTGAGGACTAGTCTCACCCGTGAAATACAAAACGCGATTCACATTTCTAAACCGAATGTGTACACAAGTGTTGTTTAGGTTGGGCATATAAAACAGCGAATAAAAATGCAAAATTGAAAAAGTTTTACTCAACTCGATGCACACAGTTGCAACTGGGTGAACAAAAAAATTGTTTTTATTTCGTAAAAAAATGTTGGCCCCTTAGCTTTGTTCTTGGAATATTTCGTGCCAAGGAAACTTTTTAACAATTCAATAGTTTTTACACTTTTATTCGACTCAGCCCCATAAAGTTTGAGCCACGGAGCTGAATCGAATAAGCTTGAGTTGCAAAAAAGTGAAAGAAAAGAAAAAATTTTAATTAATTAAAGTGTTCCGAAAGGCATTGTTCGTACAAAAATGTTGACCACGAAGCCGTTGAAAGTCTTTTAAAAAGCACAGAAATTCTCTAAGGTATTCACCCGAAATTGTTGCCAGGTCTTTTGTTTAATCGCTTAAGCCACCGCCCCCTCAATCAGCCCACTTTTCACGGCCTCCAACCGTTTTAAAGTGAATGGCGAATGAACATCTGCAGTCGTTTCGGCTTAAAGACCCCGAAAACTGCGGCATTTTAAGGACTCCCGTAATGTGTGCACATTAAACGAAGCCACCATGTGCACACATAGACGTGTCTTGCATCTCTCCAGGCATCTCTATCATATGATATATACGGCCACAACCACCTCCCAACATCCTGCTCGATTCCTCAGTCAAGTATCTGGTCTCTTCTGCTCGTGGTTTTAGTATTGGCAGACGTTTTTCGGTTTCCGCATTTTATTTCCCTGGTTCAATATGGAAATCCTCTGGCCGCACATGACTCTGCTCCTGACATCCTCACATATTTATTTGCTACTTACAAGCAAATTATTTTTCCTCTTTTTCCTCTTTGGCTAGGTAAATTTGCTTTCACAAAACTGACTGCAAAATCTGGGCGAAAGATATTCTTGTTGCATACCAAAATACTTTCGTCCTCTCTTCGAATAAAGTTTTTGTGTGTGAGGCTAACCGAGGTAAGGACCTGGCCTGGAACCTGAAGGTCTCCTTTGGGACTAAGAGCTTCTGAGTTTCTTAAGGTGACAAAACTGTGAGAAATATAAACAAACTTGCTGCAAAAAGTGAGAGACAAATGGCAGGAGACTTTGCGGTGGAGCAGCAAAAAGTATATACGATGTGGGAAATAAATTCAGCCGAGAGTTTCCCTATATGTATGGCTTAAATGTGGGCTACCCAAAAGGATTTAAAAAAAATATTCTACAAAGCCAAAGTTACTGTTTCACAAGTGCAAGTACAAGGATTTTAATTTCGATAGTGAATGGTTTTATTATATATTAAAGCTTAAAATGTTTACTCAAAAAGAAACAACTAAGTAACCACAACATTTACCCAAGGCAATTAAAAGAACACAATATTGAAAGGAATTTATAGTGTAGGAAATAAATGGCCATGGTAGATATTTTTGGTTATTTTCTTCCTAAAAGTTGCCCAACTTCCATTTGGCTGAAAAAGAACACATGTCGGATAAAACCCTAACGTATTGTCCAACCTTCTTAGCTTAATCGGCTTTAGTTCAAATATATAGATACTCCCTATTTTTTTAATTTCGCTTCGGAAATTCGACTTTTTCGGATCGTAAAGCTGGATCTTTACTAACTGCATATGTGTGTATGTGCTTTGTGAGCAAAAGGAAGTAGGGGATTGTGAAAATCTGCTATGGCATTTCACAGGCAATTGGAAACTTTCAATATAAATGCTTCTGTGTGCCTTTGATTGCGGTAACTGGGAAAAGGCAATGCCAATGCTATGGCGAGGGAAACTTTCGTGGTCCGGAGGGACCGGAAGGATGGACGGATGGGGCCATCAACGAGCCACAAGGGAATCGGGAAGTTCCTCCCCGCGGAAGGGGAAACGAAGACCATCCTCTGCACTTGCCATGCACATTGAACACATTTAATGCCAATGAATACAGGCTGTCGTCGGCCAAACTACTGGATTGAATATTCATGGGGAGGGAGGGAGGATGTGCTCGGTACAATCGTTTAGCAACATGCCCCGAGGGAGGGATTTGCTAATTTACGTGCAATTATGATAAAGCATTGTGGGGCTTGACGGCAAACGGACAGCGATTTAACAGGATTTTCCAAATTGTTATTTAATTAGCGCACAGACGAGGCAAATGTATTTACCTACCGTAATTTGTTACTCAGAAACGTGAGACAGGCACTGGAAGATGCAGCTGCTGCATTTCCGTTTTTCCTTTTGAGCGGGGAAAAACTTGAGCTTAAAATTGTAGCCTACTTAGACGGGCCCGCTGTCTTGAGTGCAAAAAGTTTCTCTTTCATCTGACAGCTTTAGTTCTGATTACGCCTCCTTGAATGCTGCAGTTGCATTAACAAGCGACGACAATTTTAAGCAGACAGTAATTATTATAATTGCATCAGGAGACTGGCAGACATGTGCTGCAATTCACACAATGCGTCGGTCTTAATTAGGTGGATTACTTCATATTAGGGTGAAATTGAAATTGAATAATTTAAATGACCGCTTACTGTCTCCGTCAAATCAGATAAGTTAAGTTAAGTTAAGTTTTCACACATTTCCAGGCAACTAAGTTCGCACATAAATCATGCAGTAGAGGTCATAAATAAACAATGATTTAAAATAAAATTTGATTGATGGACTCAAGGATGAGCGGTGGCTCAGAATTAGTTGCCGGCACGCACACAGAGTCTTTCTACTCTTTAGATAGTATGCAAATATGGACGCAGGATAACAAACACACAACGATGTCGTTGCCTTGGCACAGTGAGCGTCATGGTGGCAAAGTTTTATCAATAAAAACTCGTTGAAAGTTGCTGCTGCAACATGCAACTATCGCATGTTGCCGCTGTGGCAGCTGCAATGCCAAGTTGCACGACTTTTCCCCGACTTTGGCTCCACGCTGTCATGTCGTTTTCTGGAGTCGAATGTCTTCCGTTCGCATTCAAAACGGAATTCGATGTGCATATTCATTTGAGCAATTTCTTTTCACCTTATAGAGAGTACGCGATGGGTGGCGAGGAGGCGATAACAATGTGCCACAATGCGGTGTTTGTGTGTGCAATCAATATCTCACTTTTGAATAGTCTCCATCGTCCTTTGCGTCCTTGATGGATGAGTGAACTGCAGACCGTCACGTTCAAGGTACGTAGCAATTCGATTAAAATATGCAAATGTCATTAGTGAGGAATTCAGTTGGGACTCGGACACCAAGTTATCCATATTGACCTATTAACGATAGTTCTACTTCCCAATTAATTCTCCAGGCTTTCTGTATGACAAATTACTTTGTCCATTAATTCCGTTTTATCAAAATCAATCTACCATCTTGCAGCTGAATTAATGGCTGGATTAATCGAACAATGAAATTGTCATATGTCACTGCAAATCATTAATTTTGATTTGAAATCGCTGATGGAATATCTGGGCTTTCTTGTATTTACCTGCCACAGACAGAGACACAAAAGCTGTTACCCGTGGCAACTGTGTAAAAAAGAGATTAGACCTCTTTGCTGGGGAAAAAGCGCGATGGGATTGATTGAAATGCAATAGCGCATACGACACGTGGAACGTTGAGTTCAGTTGCGACATGACAAGGGGCGTTCTGTTGTCAATGGTTGTTATTGCGTTTGTGGTTCAGTGTCAAAACAAACTGAAAAGAGGGGGGCAAGGGAACAAGTGCCCCGTTCAATCGATAAAAAAACACACCCAGTCAGAGTCGTAGTTTAAAAGCGGCTAAGCAAAAACTAAACAAAAATGGGGCAATAGTAGTGGAATTATGGCACCACAAAAAAGACCTGGTCCTCTGGCCATATATTTTATATTCCCCATAAATGCTCTTAATAACTTGAATAGTTTATTTATTAAACCATTCAAATAAATAAAAAAACAAATAAAAGAATATTTATATAATTTTGATATTTTTAATAAAGTTTAATAGATATTTTATAAAGTTCTTCGAATCAATAATTTTCTGGCATTTAAAAGTTGCTTGCTGTTAGCTCTGTCGCACAATTCATTGCATAGGTTTTTTAAAAAATGGTCTTTGTTTGTATAAATAATTTAAGTTCAAAATTACAGATGTTGAAAGAATGCTTTAACATAGGAGCTTTGTTACTAACTAAATAGGTTTGTATTTGAATGCTTGCTTTCCCAGGCGAAAGTAAAAGGACACGCCCCTGCAATCAAAGCACCAAAGCAGCAAAACTCGTCACAGACCTAAGCAAACTACAGGTGCAAAGTAATGGGAGAAGTGGGTGGTGAATAGGGTGGTGAATCGGACGTAGGGGTGGTGACCTATGAGGAGCCTAACGATAATCGAGCTAATCCAGCCTGAACGCTGACATGCTTGAATGGCCCAGCGACCGTATGGATGAATGAATGGGCGGGTGGGTGAGTGACGAGGACATTGCCAACTGCCAACTGCCAACTGCAAAAGGGCAGCAGGACGGGTTCCCATTTCTTTGCCTTCCATGGGTCTCCCTTTTCCCTTCAATCACACGCGGAGAACCTTCGATTTTTTTAACTTGACATAACGCGTTCCAATTTCAATGATAGTTCCTTTGTTTAAGTTTGGCCTTCCACTTGCGGTTCGTGTAATTAAGGTGAAAGTTGAGGACTTTCCTTGACCACTTCTCCTCGATTCCGAGAAAGGCTTCCCACATACCTTTTTAATGGCAGACTGTAAGCAGTGGAAAGGTCCTTTATGTCTATACATATGACTTCGATGAAATTGATTTTATATCGAAAAGGAAATCGGGGGTAAACGTGTCTTTTATTATGCAAATGTATGTCTGGAACTAACAGTCAATGAATATAGTATGATTTTCTTCAAATAATATCTGGAATTGTAGAAATCAATATAATCTAGTTTTAAGTTGTTTACACAATTTAAGCTTTCTTTAGGAGGCAGGACAATTTTGTCAAAATAATAATTTCACCCAAACTAAGCTTAGCGTAATTTTTTTATGGCAACGACAACTATTCAAACAACAATAAAAACAGTTTTAATTGAAGTTTACTCAATTAAGGCGTCGCAGTCTAGCTGTTAGGCTCTCGAATCAACAAAATAGACGTTCACCCGCATTTCATTTCAATGGAAACAATACCACTAATTAGGCCAGGGAATTGGGGCCCAACAGCGGGATGTTTGAGGTAAATTCGGTGCGGTTGCGATGGCAAAGAGTTGGCCAAGGCGACACAAAGTTCTCGCTTTCAGCCGCTTTTAAGGTTAACCTCAATTAGCTGCCAGCGGGAGGGGGGTGTGGCCTGGAAAGGGGCGAGTGGGCGGTATGGTTGGACCACGCAAATAATCAAAATCACACGATGCCCGCAAATGAGAGGCATGCTGCACAGGGGGATTGCCAGGGGGCACAAGACGTGGAAAACGAGCTAACGAGAGGGGAGCCACAGGATTCTGCCTGCGGTGGAAAGTAGGCACATGGGGCGCAGTGGGCGGCCCAAGATGGAGCACTTTTGGCGAGTTAATTGTTGCACACTTCGAGGGGCCATCAAAAGCTACTGACCGGAAAGCCAACACTCCATAAATACATGAATGCTGATTGCTTTTTGTTTCAAATTATACTTTATACATCGTTTTTACAGCCCTTTTAGCAACGACTCGAGGGAGGCCTATTACGGATGTCGACAGCTCGTCCGGAATTGTGCCGCACAAATCTCCGGAGAGCCGCTAAAAATGGCGGTGAAAAGTGTAATTAAGGGGAGCTTTAAGCCAAATGCAGCGGATAAGCGACCACGGTCATGAAGTAGGAAAAAAATGGCAGCCACAGAGGATATAAAGCGGACTCGGATGGGAAATCCCTGTCCCGCAGTCGTTCAATGATTTTCCTCCTTTATGTTTGGTTTACTGCCTTTTACAAGGATCGCCGTCGGCCAAAGGGAAAACGGCGGGAGGGCGGCATTTTATTTGAAATGCCTGCCACTAGCGCCGAAAAGTCGACAGCAATAACTTTTTCATGGCTGTCTTGCTTTTATTGGTCCACCCTCGATTCCAGCACATGATGTCTCAATTTAAAAAATAAACCATTATCAGGGATTTCAATTGTAACATTCGCAAATCATTAAACTGACACAACAAATTAGAATAAATTAAAACTTTTTTTTTTTTTTAATTTCAATTTAATAAAAACTGCTTTAATTTCATTAATTTTACTTTTATTAATAAGTTGGAATTGAAAAATATAAAAGTGAGACTAAAACAGTGTATTTTTTTAGTGTCTTATTAAAAATTTTAATTTAACTATTAACTCTTCGCCTGACCAAACGCAATCTTAACTACTTACCCAACCAAATTCAATTATTATAAAGTTTGTTAATGAACCAATAAACAGTTTTATAAACGATTTTAATTTAATTCATGTCTAATCGGAAATTTCACTGAAAATATAGACACTCAAAGGGGAGTTTAAAAACCCAAACAAAAAATATACATGATGGAAGATTTTAATAGCTACATTTGCAAAGCACTAAAAGTACACATCAAAATAAATTAAATTCAAAACTAAAATGGCAAAATAAACTTTTTTATAACTAAGCACTGTTTTTATTTAATTTATTTTTGTTTTGCTGTTTAATGGACATGGTTAGAGTTTTCCGAGTTTCTAATTTAAAACTTAATTGTTATTAACTCTTTGCATAACCAAGAGAAATCATAGCAAACTCCATTTGTTTTTAAATCAATAAAAAGTTTTATAAACAATTTAATTAATTTCGTTGCCTAAACCGGAAGCTTTGCAGATAAAATAGACACCCAAAGTAGATTTTAATTACGCAAACGAAAACAGAATTTTTATATGATTTTTTCGCGATGCTTTTAATTAAATTTCTAATGAGGGACAGGAGTGGATTTCTCTCTGTCTTCGTTTGACGTTGCCGTTAGGCAACAGGGCGTATAATGAACATTTAATTAGCTTACAACTCCAGTGGCTGTCCACTTGCTTGGCGGAATGCTAAGCAAAGGACACTCTGGGCGAGGGCAGCTCAACAAGTTGTTCGGAGAAATTCCCTCCAAGCCGGGCAATTAATATCCAAAATAAACGCAAATCAAATTAAACAAATACAGATATTTGCTCATGACAGCTGCACACAACATTTGCCCAGAGGGCTGTCCCTGGCTGGAAATGCCGAAATTCGAAATTGCCATAAATATTACAAAAGTCATCACAGCACAAGCAAACAGCACAAGCGCCGGAGAAATTGAATTTGTCTTTTTCAGCTCCTGCGTCTTTAAATTCCTGATTTAAATGCAAATTGAAGTGGCTGGCTTCCTCTGGGCTCTGAGCCAGCCAGGCTCAATTGGGCTTGCAGCAGTTTCTCATGCAGCCATTCACGATCTGAAGTCACTTGAAAAAGTCCTAATCTCCGGCAAGTAGCGAAAAGCAAGTGTCATAAATCTGACGACTTTTGCAAGATGGCAACAAGAAATAATCTGACTATTAAGGTCCATTCGGACATTTTCATTTTGTGCGACAAGAAGCGAAGCGGCGAAGAAAATCTCGGTTGAGTAAATGGCAAATGGGAAGGCCACCAAATGCTGCCAGAGCACCATTCCTCATCTTTCCGCCCTCATCCACCTGAATGCAAAGGACAGCAGAGGAGACATTCGGTACAGGACATCACAAGTTGGGGGCAAAGAGAAAGAGATATGATTGTGTAATAAAGTAAAGTAAGTCAACGACTTCCCCTTCCCCAGCGAACATTATTAAACAAGCCATTTGTATTAACGTTCTGCTCAACTACCTTTGCATTCACTCTGATATTTTCATTTCGCTTAAATCCATTATTGAATTTATAACCAATCGCTGTGACACTTTTCATAATTTTCCAATCGAAATTCACAGACAATGGAATTTCGACATAAAATGGTGGCGATGCATAGCCGTATTATTGTCGCACCTTTTATTATTTTAATTATTTGTCCAGAAAGCTGAACTAATTAGTTTCCGATCGAAAAAGTCAATTGCAAATAACTGC
Source organism: Drosophila elegans (assembly GCF_018152505.1). Classification (NCBI taxonomy): domain Eukaryota; kingdom Metazoa; phylum Arthropoda; class Insecta; order Diptera; family Drosophilidae; genus Drosophila; species Drosophila elegans. The sequence goes on along the minus strand of NW_024545903.1, from coordinate 4,954,157 downwards.
CAAAGTGTTGTTGGCAAAACGGAATTTGCATTAATATTAAATCTGGCAGACTCATAAACAATTCAACGATTGAGACACATTATTTTCAGCGACAGCTTCTGGTTTTTGTGCCGAAATCCTTCTCGGAATACTAATTAAGCCCGGTACAAAAATGGCCTCCTTGATTGTGCCAGCAGGAGATGAAAGAGTGAAAGCCAAAGCCTGTTTGGGAAGGTATAAACCACACACCGCCCGACCACTTAATCAGTGACGTGATGCTCTGCAAACTGTCAGCTGTAGTTTCCGCAGCGGAGCCAGAACCACAGATAACCACACGTGTGACAGCGGACCACAAAACACAACCACTGTGCAAAAGACGATTAAAGACATTTCAATTTAATTGGTCATTTTTACTACACGGAAGAAAAAAATCATTAGACGTGCCTGCAAAAAAAGTTCACCCATTTTGAAACGAATTTAATTTGCTTCTCAAAATTCATTCTCAATTCTTATTTGAGATTTGTCTGATTTTTAATTTGAAACCATTGCCAAATATTTGTTTCATGTTTTGTGTTTTTGAATGAATGGACAAAAAAGGATCAATTGATTAGTTTCATTTATTTCTTTTAGCAGCGGAATGAATGTTTGGCATTTGTGTGTTCAGAGCCAATTCGTTATGCTATGAATCATTTCGTGTTTTTGTTTGCTCAATATTTCCGCTGTTGTCAATTAAATGCTTATCGCTCAGTTCCTCGAAAATATTAAAATTAATTAAATAAAATATGAAAAATATTTGCCACTCGAAAAAGGTGTACCACAAGTTTGCCAATTAAACAGATTTATTCATATTTGCGATGGAAACAAATTGTTTAGCCTGGCAAATTGCCAAATTCTACGAAAAGTTTTCAACTCTCGTCATACTGCCACTCTCAGGTATGTAATTAATTTGCAGCATGCAAAATGCTCCAGGTCCTCTGCTTCTGCATATGCAAAACTTTGGCTGGTGTGGCTGACGGTGTTGCAGAAACTTTCTGTCTGATAAATTGAATCAAATTTGTCGCCTACAAGTGAAGTAGCCCTCGGCGCGATTCGCCAAATTGCAGTTAATGAAATCTGCAATTGAAATGGGGTCCAGCAAGGTTGGCGGCACACTTTCATGGTATTCATATAAAATGATCAAAAATATGTCACAATATTCCAGCTTTTGTAAAATGTCACTTATATTAAATAAACAATTTTTATGATAATAGGCCAAATTTTTCGGTAAAATTTAAGGGCGCTTTTCTCTGTGTGAAAACTTTCCTGGCTATGAGTAATAGCGCTATTTTTTTTGGTAACCAAAAGTTTTAAGTTCCCCCCTTGCAGGATGAGAAATGAAATTTGAGTCTGCAGTTTGTCCACTGGCAAGTGCCAACTGCAGTTTCAGTCAAACAAAAATGGCAGCAAAATAAACTGAAATAAGAGCCGGAGAATAGCCAACACAGCAATGAAAGCTTTTATCCAGAAATTTATTGCCAGCTATTAGTATATACGTCAAAATTTGTGTGTCCTAATTGAAAATGAATTTGCTTTTTAGGTAACCCCAGTCTTTGGCTTTAGTCCTGCGTTCCCTTGTTCTAAGCTCCTTTCAATATGTGCGTTCTTTTCATCATGGAATTTCCATTCCCCGCTGCCTGTTGCTTTTTGAGGCATTTTCTGCGAAAATCTTTCGGGTTTTAGGGCTCTTAGGTGCGAAATGTTGGCAAAGAGCTTGCCATGAATTATATAAACTGCAAAGAACGTTTGGCTTAAATGTTGGCTTCGGGAAAAGGCTAAGTTAATCCAAGTTTTTCTTTTTCTATTTTACCTGTGGCCAATTCCCCTAAAAATTCTCATCGAATAGTTTCAGCAAGTTGGCACAAAATTGTGGTTCCATTTGTTGTGAAAATACTCACATTTTAATTTGACAACCCCTCGAAAGTATTTTATTTCTGCCAAAAGCAGTGAAATAAAATATCTTTCAGCAATGCAATCAATCAACTTCTAATGACAGGACTTTAATACACATTTAATACTGTGCCTTGTTCAAATAAATTGCTGGGTTTATTAAATATTAAAGCTTTGACTTTGATGCCTGACAATCGAGAAGTTTGGTAAAACGCGATTTTGTTTAAGCCGGCATTTTTCTCTCGGTAGGTCAAGAACCTCGGACTAGAAGCAACAGAACGCAAATTAAAGGCTTGGAACAAAGGCCAAACGTCGTAAAGCTAAATGAAGGCAAACACCCCAGAGTGGACCTCAGTTTTATGTCACTTTTTCTATATCCATTTATAAGACAAACAACATTTTAAATAAATTTACTTGGTATACAAAGGCAAAAAAAGGAAAATTTAATAATCTCCATTGCTTTTGGTTTTCCAATTCTTTTGATCAAAAGTATACCAAGAAGAGATAAGTATATTTTAATTTAAGAAATCAAAAATCAATCAATTATAATTATAGTTGAACACTTTTTTGCTTGCCACTCTCTAGATATAAAGTTAAAATGAATTTATTGCATATTATTATTATAATTATAATTTAAAGTTAGGGTTCACCCTAATGTACAAAACACTTGTATATTTGGAATGTGAAGGCGGTGCGTCATATCCGTTTTGGGGCGGAATATTTTTTACGGTTCGCGTGAAGAAAAGCTTTTGCGAATTGGGGAACCGAGTATTATGTTCACATATGGGAGTAGTAAACAATTGAGTGACTTATTACTCGGCATTATGCTCTGGCTTAGTTTAACCCGGAGCTTGAGTACCAGTTGCCATTGATTTTGTGCTTTTGGTGTCCTCGGTTAATGGTATTCCATGAGCGACGGCAAACATGAAAACAATACTAAATACTGGCATTGTTCATATTTCTAGTTGGCTGTCTGTCTTCGTCCCGAGTATCCCGATTCTTTCTGTTTGGGGATGTGTGTGTGTGACTGTGGCAGTTGCCCGTAGTTACGCAGGACCCCAACAATAGAAAGACAACATGTCCTAGTTAAGTGTGAGTCCAGGCCGAATTGTTATCCTTTGTGTATTTTTAGCGGCCACTTTATGAGTTGACGGCCATATATCTTCCTGTTGATTTATGCCAAGTGCAAATTAGCTCCAACGGCCCTTCTTTCTGTGCTATTTTTTCTTTTTATGGCAGGAATAAATTTGTGTTTAGTTAAACTTTAGAAAATTACCCAAACGATTGTCTCAAAAGATTAATGGTGTATGCTAACACTTTTCCAGAAAACAAGCTTTATGGCAGGAATAAATTTGTGTTTATTTAAACTTTAGAAAATTACCCAGACGATTGTTTCAAAAGATTAATGGTGTATGCTAACACTTTTCCAGAAAACAAGCTTTTTTCTGTAAATTAATACTTTTTACTTGTCCTTTATCTTCTCGAAAGTACCTACTAAACTAAGTTACAGAAAATTCTGCATTATATTTCCTTAAGATTAGACAAGTAGTTTTTATATGCAAAAGCAATCCTCGGAGAATGATTAAAAGAGACTCTTCTTGGCAACAACAAATTGTGTCATATCTAAAAAGTTGTGTGTGTTGTTGTTGTATTCCAATCAAAGTTTGATTGAGACAACCTATTTTTTTCAGAATAAAATAGTATTCTAGCAGTTGCACCTAATTCTAAAACGAATTGGCATTAGGTTTTCATGCCGTCCTTCAATTAAGGAACTTTGGTAAGCTGTAAATAGCTTCTGTATGTTTTATAAGCCATCACGGCACGAAATCGAATCGAAACTCAGAACTCCAAAATACTTGGCAACCAAAATCGACCACATCGAAGTGATTCGATTTATGTTCTAGTGGGTGTTTTTTGGGTGGGTGAAGAGTTTCGTGCCACCCAACATAATTAGGGCCAATGACAATCCTATCGGGCTGCAGGAAGTGCACCACCAAAGCTAGGTTTCGATTTATTCGAACGCCGTTGCCCGGACAACAGACGACCAGGTGGCCACGGAGAATTGGGCACAACAAAACTATTCGGAAAAGGCGTTTAGGTACTTGGGCGTTGGGAGGGCGGCATATTTAAAGCGGTCAGATTTGAGGGCAAAAAGTGAACAATTTCGGGGAATGTCGGCAGATGGCCCCCTTCGGCTGGTGATGATTGCTCTGGGCTGCCCAATTGTTCCAAGAAAGGGTCCTTTTTGTTACTTTTCTCAGAGTTTCACAACTCGTCTGGTAATAAAAACAGGACCAGAAAGAAAGGATTGCTGACATGCCATAACCACGAAAAAAACGGATTAAATTATGTTGTAGCCTTTAAAGTTAATTTGTAATAATTTTTGGGTAACCCCAGCTAATCGTAGCATTTAAATTAACATTTAACTAATAGTATTTGGCCACGACTGCTTGTTATATTATTTATTTGTGGGCTATTTTAAACTAAGCAACATATTTAACTCGTGTAAATAATGCGAGCAAAAATGAATGAAATGATTCACCAAAATAATATACGCAAATATAAATGATGTTTGCAAATGTGTATGGAATGATTTGAAATACCTTATCTTTTAAGCTTTTTTAGATAAAATATTTATTTTTGTATATATGTTATCCATACAAAAGATTTAAATTACTTTAAGTAAAGGAGCGAAGGGGTGATACACAACAAAAAAAAGACTGGATATAGATTAAGAGATTTCGTTATTGTTATCTTTTGAATGTAAATAAATAGTTTTTTATCTTTTCGTATAAGGTCTTACAAAAGTTTTATTTTATTCAGTTAAGGCAGAACAATCGGTGGAATTGTTCGTTAGCCTGTCCTCAGCAAAGTCAAAAATGAATTCGTACAGCTTTTCATATCGCTCATTTACCAATATAATGTCATAGCTCGAAAATCACATTGAATACGTAAATCATATACAATTTCAAATGTTCCTTAAGATATATTAAAATTTTGCTTAAATTTGTTTATACCAAGAAATTTGTAAAAGCGAAACCAATAAAGCCAAGCGAATTTTGATACAAATATAAGGTCTCTTGCATCGTCTTAGGCCTTACCTGTTGTTCCATTTTCTGATTGCGACCGTTAATTGCAGACATGTTCAAAATTGTGGCTTTAACTTCCAACTTCACTACGCAATTTCGATGATCAAATAAAGGGGCATTTGGCAAATTTCGGAGTGACAGCTGCTGGGAAATTTTCTTAAATCTTCGAGGCGATGAAGAATGCGAATGAATGCAGCAAAACAAAAACGCCGAAGAATCGTCCAAGACCAAGACACTCGCACACTATACATATATATATTGCACACCTGGCGACAGTTTTGTGGCGTGTGGTACTTTTGTAGTTTGTAGTACTGCAGTACACGCGACACCAAAAAACAAGGGGTGGCAAGGGGACGAGAGGCGGAGGAGGGGAAAATAAAGACTGAAGCCGCCAGCCGGCTCTTCCTGTTCTCGCTCTCTCTCTCTTTCGACGCGATCGGAGGGTTTGATACTCTCCGATTTATCACGGCGATCGATGGGGGCACTGAATATTTGCTTTAGTTTGTAAAGGGCAACCGAAAAGGTTTAGGTTAAGTACATATGTATGTGCAATATTTAATTTGGCAAACACTTCCGTGCTCGCTGAGTTCCGTGTGATATTTGCCAAACGAGTGGCTTTGGCGCCTATTTCTTGGTAGAGGGAAGGAGGAGGCGATATATCCCGTCGACCGAACCGCACGCTGCCGAAACAACAACTGCGGCTACTACTAGCAGGCAATCACCACTCAGGCAAAGGCAAAGGCCTCGAGCGGAACGGAATGGAAGAGGAACACAAAACGAACCACTTCGTCCTGTCGTGTGTCAGCGAGAGAGAGAGAGAGAGAGAAAGCGAGAGCGAGAGAGTGCGCTCTCTCCTGTGCCTGCTTCCTCTTCCACATCCTGCAACCGACAGATGTGCAGCTGCCGAGTGCATTTGGCTTCGAGCCTCCGCCTCCTTTTCACTAGGATTGGGATTAAGAAACGCATTCCAGTACAAAGCTGAGCAATTCTCACATATGTCTATGCATTTGGTAATTGCATTCCGGATTGGGCACACTCCACTGGCTAACATAAACGTATCTTATTGATTTTACTAGATAACAAGAGCTTCTTCTTAATTACAAATAGTAATCTATTATTTATTGAACTCTTTCGGTAATGAAATCAGAAGATAGTTTACATCCGCCGACTAAAGCACTCAAAAATTAGAGTCGCATTCTAAAACTCAATTTATTTTTAATAAATAAACAAATGTATTTATACCAACTATACATATTTTGAAAAATTAGGCACAGTGTAAAATCTACCTTGTTATTTCGATCGATTTCAATTTATAATTTAGTGCTGTTGGTAATAATATTTCCACAAGCCGCACGTGTGTGGTAGAAAACAAATTGGCGGAATAATATCTATCTGCTTATTTAACCACAATGTCCAATTTTCATATTGATTTGTATGTATAAATACAAGGTATTTACAGTAAAAGACCCACACAAAGCATTTTACGTATGCAAGAAATGTTTGAAAACTCATTGATTAAATATTAAACCAACAACGCTGTTAGCTTTATTGATGAAGACTAATCAAAGCCCCCCCTTTTCCACACCAATAGTATACATATAGACATCTTATGCGTTGTCAGCTCGCCTGTTTTATTTCATTAACATTAGTCTTAGCCTACGATTGTGATAAGTAAAATTAAATAACAAATTAAATGAAAATATATCTTCGCTCAGAACAGCGTTCTGGTAAATTCGATTGAAATTGCCATGTCATTTATGAGGTTCCCTAGCAGTAAAGGTTGTCAGGTTTTTTTTTTTTAAATTTTTGTGGGGGTCCCTAGAAGAATCTATGCTTCTTCTTCTTCTTGTTCTCCCCCTCCGCCGGCGGCTGTGGCTCCACGGATACCTGTCGCCTGGGCAGCAGAGGCGGCGGACTGACATTGCCATCAGCATCTCCAGCTCCAGCTCCATCGCCATTGGCATCCACCGTGCTAAAAGCTGGCGAAAGAGGACGTGGGGCACGCAGGATGGAGGTCAGCGGTGGCAGGGGGGAGCTACCGTGGCCGTTCGCCTCCTGACCATCCTCCTCGATCCTGTCCAGCCGCGAACCGTGCACCGAGGCCAGTTCCGAGGGCGTCTTTACCTGCGAGCCGCCCTCATCCCCGAACTCGCTGGCCATGTTCATGCCGATGGTGGCGCCCACCTTGGCACTGGCCCGCTTGAAGTGGTCACTCAGCTTGATCTGCACCACGTTGATGAACATGGAGGTGAGGGCCAGGCCGAAGATCAGGTAAATCATGCTGACCATCACGTAGAAGGGATTGCCGGGCACCAAATCGCCAAAGCCAATGGTGGACATCGAGATGAAGACGTAGTAGAAGGCGTCCAGGGGTGACCATTCCGACTCCACCAGTGTGTAGCCGAAGGTGCCCAGCAGGATGTACGAGATGAGCAGGAGCGAGGCCACCGACACCGGCAGGTTGAACTCGTCGTCCACCTCGAAGGTCTCCGGATACGGCGACGTGGGCGTCTCCGGGTGCGAGGTGCCCAGCGATCGGCCTGCCTCCGCATCTGCCTGCGACTCCTCGTCGTTCTCCTCACCCGACTTCCCAAAGAACATGCTGGGCCGTCGAATGGCCATGTCGTAGACTGTGTTGAACCCTGTCATCGCATCACGGATCTGCTGCTGCTTCCGGATCCTCCGGCAGGATCGAGTGTAGTACACACGCCGCACATACGCCCACAGGAACTTGACGCAGCGCGTGAAGAGCTTTCCCAGATCGGCCAGCACGATCAGGAACATGGGGATGCCGATGATGGCGTAGACGATGGTCAGCGATCTTCCCAGGTTCGTCTTTGGTGTGATGTGGCCGTATCCTGAGGAGAACAAGAGGGACACTCAGTTTTAAAAGCAGTGGGGGGTAAAAAATAAAATTTTAAATAGCATTCACAAACTTATTTATTCAAGGAGTTTGTGCTATTTATTAAAAAAGAGTATTAGTGATTTAAAAGTGGATTGTAGAGTGCTTAAGTTATAGGTCGACGAGATCTCAGAAGAACTCCGGCGACATTTAGGAAATAAGATTATCCTAACCGAATAAGGAAAAGGCGGAATAAACAGAAAAATCCATTTGTACTGCCCTGCTATAAAATAAATAACATCAAGAATGTATCTGTTCTTATTTCGCTGCACGCTACCATTAACACAATTGTTGTGTTCTGTGAGTCAGAAGTCCGGGTTGCCTTAACTTTTATAATTCCAGAAACGTATATACTTTTTTAAGGTTTTTCTATTAAAATCTGGTCCTAACTCAAACCAATTTTGAACCAATTTCGAACACATTTCGAACCATTTTCGAACCAATTTCGAACCAATTTCGAACCAATTTCGAACCAATTTCGAACCAATTTCGAACCAATTTCGAACCAATTTCTTCCTTTTGCTGTTTACAATCCAAAGAGGAATCCAATTGATCGGTTACCTATGGTTGTGATTACGGTCCAGCAGAAGATAAAGCAATTGACAAAGTTCCATGACTTTTGGCCCGGAAAACGGCGCAGTCCCAGCTCGGCCAGGGTATTCAGTTCGTCCTCGAATTTGCGCAGCTTCTGACGCGCCAGAGACTTCCAGTCCTCCTCTCTGGCAAAGATACAAACGGATCACTCGCTGAACTTGGCTAGCAAGCCCGCTCCACTAGCCCTACCTCATGTTGTGGCTGACGTCCCAGAGTTTGTCGACGAAATCCCGCTTGACCTTGCGCACCTCGCACTTGTAGATGTCCTCCGAGGCGCCCTCCGTATAGCGAAACATGAGTCCTCCGAATCCCAGCAGCATGGTCAGGCAGATGAGGTAGGCAATGCACTTGTTGCGCAGCTGACGCAGCTCCTCCACCCGCTGGGGGTAGTCCAACTTCAGGCGCCGCCACTCATGAGCGGCTTCCACCCGTAGGTGGTAGAGAAAGGTCCTGGAGGTCAACTTCTCCGGCTGGCTTACTGTGGGTAAATCTGTGACATCTTTACTTTTAACCACCTTCTTTCGTCGGAATATATTTTTTATTCGCTGCCAGAGGGATGATTTGGGTTCGGGTTTTGGATCTGGCATCTGGTCTGCTTCTGGCTCAGCTTCTGGTTCGGGAATAGATTCTTCGGCGGGTAGAGGCTCCTCACCTTGGCCACCCCTTTCCAGACTGCCGCCCGATCTCTGGCTGGCTCTCAGCGGACGCTCTAAGCTGGAACTGCGCTTTGGCGGCTTCTCTTCCTTTTCGGCCAATCTCAAGCTGTGGCTGCGACGCACTCCCTCCGCCGCCAGATTTTGGGCCGCCAGAGCAGCCTCTGCCTTTTCCGCCCGCTCGGCTGCCTCCATGTACTTCTGCATCAGCTCTGATTGCTGTTCCGCCTCCGTGATCCTGGGCTTTGGCACCTCTGCTCTAGACTCGCCCACCTCCACGTACTCGTGCTTCCGGCTGATCTCCTGCCGTTGCTCCGGAGTCTTGGACCTTCGTTGGGGTCTCACGGGCGACAGAGAGTTGTTGCGACTCACGGACTGTCTTTCCGGTGGTTTGGGTGGGGCAGTAGCTTGTGATGGTGGTGGTGGTGGGGCTCCTCGAATCGGAGCTGCCACATAGCCCTGGGGAATCTTGGGGGGTCGTGGCCTGGCATGAATCTCCTCCATCGCCTCAGCTTCGGAGGAGCTGAACTGGGTGGAGGATTCCTCGTAGCCGCTGCTGCGATTCCGTGCCCGAACCTTGGGTGCCTCCTGCCTCTGAAACCGCAGGCTGTGGATGAGCCGGCGGCGCTCCTCCTCGTCCTGCGGCAGCTGGATGCGATCGCTGAGCTTGCGGTAGCTCTGCAGGAGTCGTTTCCTCTCCTCATTGTCCAGCTGCTGGCGGTGGCGCATCTTGTGCTCCCGCTTCTCGCGCTCAAAGAGCCGTTTCTCGGCATCGAAACGCCTGCGTTCGTCCTCGAACCGCTGCAGATTCTGCTCCAATCGGGTGAGGGTATCCTGGGTCTGGCCGAGATTCGGGATGGCCATGGCCCTCTGCTGCTGGCTGCTGCTGCCGGTGGTCAGCTCACTCTCGCTAGACTCCTCCTTGTGGCGCGGCGAGGATAGACTGCGATGCTTGATGAGATGATTGGCATCCGGACTACTCAGCTTCTCGGCCTCACGCGGCTGCGATTGACTGCGTGCCGTGGAGCTGGCGAAGCTCTTGTCCCGCTTCCGCAGGATCTTGCTCTCGTGGGCGGACAGAGTGCCAGGCGGTCGTATCTGCATGCGCACCATTTGGGGTGAGGGATCCGGGAAGTGTTCGGGACTGGCATCGTCCTGCGGCAGGACATCGGTGACGGGCGTCGGCTCACGGTGGCTGCGACCTAGGCGGCGTCGATGGCGCTGCTGCTGCCTGGCGTCCACTGGCTGCTCCATCATGTCCAGCCGCAGCCGTGCGCTACTTTCGCGATCTATCTTTGTGCTCGTGCTCATGCTCGTGCTCATGCTATGGCCATCTATTTTTAACTGGCCAACGAGGCGTTCATATTCCGCTTATGAAAATATGCCTCTGGGTAATTATATCACTTTCGCTTGCAATTTTCTATATGCTTATCGTTTTGCAGTTGCTCAAATTGTTGGACAATACACTTTCCACCGATTTATTCTTTATTTTCCGATATTATTTTTATGTATTTCAGAAGTGCAATTACATATAAGAATGTCTGTATCTGTTTATATAGATGGTGCAGAGCGCGACGCGATCCAATAAATTGGATATATCTGACTGACTCAACCACGGCTGGCATCCAACTGCTGAGAGTGTGGAGAAAATTCAAATACAACTTTTCAATTTCAATTTTGTTGTCTATATTTTTGGTAGACGTCTCAACAGCTGTTCAGCTATATAGTAATTAAATTTGCTATATCTGCTGCATCCGATGATGTGAGATACACTCTCTATTATTGTGTTTGTCCAATATTCTCTTGTCCGATTGCTCATTAAATGAGTAGGAAAAAATTTGTAAAATATGTAGTTGCACTAGTTGTAGTTAGGGAATTTTGATGTCTCAATCGGCAATTCTTTTTTTTTTTTTAATTTTGTATGAACAAAAAAATGTTCTTGTTAAAAAAAATGTAATAAACATTTTGTAAAAACGATTATTTATGATTCCCAAATGTAAGAAGCTGTAAACAACTTTAATACATTAAACAATATTTAGTAATTACAAAATTACTAAATATTTTCAACCATAATGTATGTATTTTTTTGAGTAAACTCACAAATGTAAGCTTTTTAAAAATTTAAAAATTATTTTACATAACCATGTGTTTTACACCAGCTTGACATGTTATCTACACATAAACTATTATTGGTACACATACAAATTAGACAAAATCAATTGTAGCGTTCAACGAGATAGAAAGCTAAACTTATCAAGATAAGTATCAAGATATTTAGGCATATTTGTTACGACCATCCGTAACAATTGTTGTATACAAGGGCTAGAATATGTTACCCGTTTAAGAATCAAGAAAATATTTTACGTTTTTAAAAGTCCGCTACATTAGTTCAGTGTGACCATGAGTCCACAAATATACTAAAAAATCGCATTTAACCGTGCTGTGAATACTAACACATATGCTTACAGTTATCGATGTATCGATTAAGAAACTCAAACTTCTTCCTTCTCTAAATATTGTGGCTCAAAGATACGCGCACGTGTTTTTGGTTTTTGTGCTCAATATTTTTAATAATTAAATATGGGATTTGGTAGACCTCGTGGCGGCGGTGGTGGCGGCGGTGGTGGCGGCGGTGGCGGCGGAAGAGGATTTCGTGGTGGCGGCGGCGGCGGAGGAGGAGGTGGTGGCTTCAGATCCAACGGCGGCGGCGGCGGAGGATTCAGCCGAGGAGGAGGTGGACGTGGTGGCGGCCGAGGAGCCTTCGATAATGGTATGTGAATGGAACTTATTAAGTGTCACTACAAAACCTCAGCTAAAAAAGTTGAAGAAACTAACTTTTCCTTAAATATAACATTCAGTTAATACAAGTATTAACAAAACTACAAAAAACCACGTTGTTTACATATGTACATATGTACATATATTAAATATAATTCCAAAAGATACATATATTTCAACTTATCCCCATGATTTGGTATACATATGTATGCATAAAGATACATACATACATACATACATATAAAAGAAGAAGGAAAGCATATTTTGTATTGGCGAGTGAAAATATCTCTCGAACAATTTTTGAAAACCCTCTGGAAGTGTTGTCTTCTTTCAGGCAATTTGCCAAGTTTCCATAGACCACATTATTTCGCTTTTTTTACTCTAATTGTTATTTATATTTTTAATTTTAGGACCTCCGGAGAGAGTTATTCCCCTAGGAAGCTACGTTTATTCGTGCCAAAACGACCTTGTGTGCAAAGTTGGAATCCAGGATGTCCCATATTTCAATGCCCCAATTTTCCTCGAAAACAAGGAACAAGTAGGCAAAATCGACGAAATCTTTGGAACCGTTCGTGACTACAGCGTGTCCATCAAACTGTCGGATAATGTCTATGCGAACAGCTTTAAACCGAATCAGACATTGTATATCGACCCTGGAAGGCTATTACCAATCGCAAGATTTCTACCCAAACCTCCACAGCCGAAAGGAGCGAAGAAAGCATTCACAAATAACCGCGGTGGAGGCGGCGGTGGATTTGGAAACAGAGGTGGTTCTCGTGGAGGAGGTAATTTAACAAGTTTTGTTTGCAAACTGGAGCCTAACTCTTATATTCAACAGGTGGTCGAGGTGGAGGCGGTGGACGCGGTGGTGGCGGATTCAGAGGAGGATCTCGTGGAGGTGGCGGCGGCGGAGGCGGAGGATTCGGCAGAGGAAGAGGAGGTGGTGGTGGCGGTGGCGGTCGTGGTCGATGGTAGTTTTCAATATTGGACCCACATTCAAACATTTAAGGAACTGTACAGTACAATTTTTGTACATGTCCAAATAGTTTATAAGGAAAGACTCGTTTGGGTATTATTCATTGACCAACCAATCGAAAAGTGTACCTCAAATGCTTCTAAAATAAAAATCTTAAAATTGTATGATCGTATTTAAATTTAAAAAGGGAATTTTAAACTCCAGAGACACCATGCAGTTTAAAAAGTCTCTAGGAAGAATTATGACGTAGTTGTTCGTTTGACTTTTATTAATTAGATTAGGTCAGGTTCATTAAAAATTGAACTGATTAAGCTTAAATCGTAACATTCTTAATATTGAAGAACTGACCAATTAAGTCATAGATATAACAAGCAATGCTATAATGTTAACTGAGGGTAAAATGTATCTTTCTGAGAAAGATACATCCCAATCGGAGAAATATTTGTATTACTAGTTTATCTTAGACTTCCTAAGAACAACTATTAATTAACAAGATTATGTCAAGAGAAGACTCGGTTTTTGTATTTGGTAGTAAATCTTTTGGTAAAAAACAATTCAAACTTGAAGGAACTTAACAATTGGCACTGGGTTTTCCGTTGTTTTATGTACATTTTGGGTACACTTAATGTCAAAGAAATGTTTATTTTTATGCCTACCTCGTCAAGAAATAGGGTGGTCCAAAACAAACTTTACTATTTAGTTTTTGAGGTAGTAGATTTGTGTGAACAATAAATGTACTCGAACAAAATTTTACTTTAAGTCTTAGGCGTTGCGCAATGGGATAAAATTTTTCGTAAAAATGTCATGATAGAATATAATTTTTGATATATACATCAAATATATATGATATACTTTGAGTCCAATGAGCGTATCCTTAAACTCGTTTCAACTCAAAGTCTTTCAAATAAATTGAGTTACAGATCGTTAGCAAACAACTTGAGCATGGCTGGAGGGAACTAAAAATTTGTTGAATTTCGTAGTGTTATAGCGAACAATTTATGAAACTTGGAAACTCGAGTTTATCTCCCAAGTTTTCTATCTACAGAATTCATTTGGAAAGAAAAAGATAAGCTTAAGACTTTTAATTTGAAAGCTGAAACAAAATAATAATTATAATAATTGGAAATGTCCTCGAAAATAAAACTCGATTTTTAAACGCAAATTTCTAGAAAACCGACGAATTTAAGCAATTATCATTGGTTTCTTTCTCTGCATTGCAAACACCTAGTCAAAATAACAATATTCTCATCAGGGGAACTTTATCGCATGATTTGTGGTGAAATAAACGGATGACTCCTTTAGTACGAAGCAAGCTGCAATTATAATGTATCAATTTTATGCTAGAATTACACTCATTCGAATTCTCTTGAAATTTTATTCATTTTTCGAGGTTTGTTTAAAATGCCCAAGATTGTTTGGTATGGGGGTTTCCTTCCGCTTTCCACTAGCAGTTCGATTCGTGCATATAATTTGTTAAATTTGCAGCTGTTCAAATCGAAAAAGTATATTTATGGCAATAGATTTGGCAAACATTTTAAATAATTTGTTTTTGACGTCTAGTATTTTATCTTTGTATACACTGACGTCATTGTTGCCATAGAGCAATTCTCCACTTCCAAATTTCAAATAAATTAAATGTTTTGTTAAATTTTCATCAGATACTTTCCGGAACCCCTTTGATTTTTCTCGCCCCTCCTCGAACTGTCGGATGGCTCAGCTCCCGCCCCTTGCTCCTCGGAAAACGTTGATGACGGATCGGATTCGCTTTTATGGAATTTCTTCGCGATTTTTTTGTTTATTTATTCCTCGCAATTTCATTCAACATTTCCGAACTCGAGATTCGTTTACCATTTGGGCATGCACCATTTTAAAACATTGTATTGAATCCATAAAATCGTTTTTACTAAGCGTTATTTTAATCGCAGCACCAACAGTTTTATGGCAGCCAGCGAATATGGATTTTGCTTGGGAATTATGAAGTGTTTTCCGGTTTATTGATCTGTTCGATTTTGTGTTTACTTTGCGCATAAATCAATAAAAACTAAATGGCAAAATCCTGAAATATTACCTGTCATTCAAAAGAGAACTTATTCGAATATTTCATTGTGTCATGGGTGAATTGGGTAATATTTTTGTGACATCTTGGGCCTAAAAATAAGTAAATACTAAATATAGCGTGCATTGATTTTCAAGTGAGTTATAGTCGTGAGCAAACACAGCAATCTTTGAAGACTCTCGATTTCAAATTAACACATCCATGCACTAAACCATAAATGCAAATCTGTTTACAAGGCACCCGTTTAAACAAGAAAATTCTGTCGTTGTGTTGTGGCAATTATTTGGCAATTGGTGTTAATTGCTTTTGCGTTAGTGTGGGTGCAAAGTTTTCCACACTTGCGGATTTATTTGAGTTTATTTCTTACTTTTCGGTTTTTGGAAACATGTCAAAAGTGGCGACGCATGGAAATAATTTATTTCCATTTTACCCATTTGTCTGGCTGGCGGTAAAACGAGTCGGCAGACAGAGAATAAAATTCAGAACAAACCCCAAAAGCAAGTGAATCGAATATAATTGGCTATCAAATCATTAACTAACCACACCGTTAATATGAAACATAATTTCACGATGTAGAGCAATCATTCAAAATATGAGTCTACCGCGCAGAATTGTTCGGTCGAAAGAATTTCCATTTTCATGGCATGTTTATGAGGGAGTAAAGTCTTTTGCAAATTAAAAGTGAAATTAAATGAAAATTTAATTAAGAATGTGTGAAGTGAAAATTCGTGGAATTTTGTTCTTGAGGTGCAAGAACAGCGGGTGAGTTATTTATAAGTCCTAATTAAGAATTGTGACAGTATTCCAAAGAATTTCGAAGCCTCTCGAGAGACCTCATAACTGTCTGCGCCAGAAGAGACACAATTTTTTTATCTCGCAAATGCCGACAACGATCGCAAAAATATTCAAAACTATTTCCATCTTTTGTGTCACATATTTTGTTGGCTTAATAATGAAGAATACACAACATAAATAGACCGTCTTGCGTCCTAAGAAAACATCTTTTATCGGCGTGGGAGTCTTTGCACTCACAATACACTTGGGAATTACGAAAGTTCGCTTTCGAAGATTTAAATATATATCACTTACCTATGGTAGTGTATATGGTGCAGCTGTATACCATGGCGTTCCAAAAGGACCACGGTTCCGCTTTCTCCGCCAGTCCATTCCTGAGTAGCGATTCCACCACCGACGGATGATTGTTCATTATTCGCAGCACTTGACTGTCGAAATCTGTTTTCGACAACTGAAATATGCAAAATATTATAAATTGTTTTGGGTTGGAAATATTTTACCAATGATCTTACCCCGCTCAACTGTGGATCCTTGGTCATCTGACGCATTTCGTCAAAGAATTGCCTCTGCATCCCCTGTAGCTCCAATTTTTCCAGCTTTCCCTGACGCACTAAAATAGAAGAACACGTTTCATGAAACCTTGACCTATGTTGGATGGGATTAAAAAGTAGGAAGATTGCCAATGTAGTCTTCGCTCTCAAGGCAATAAATCAAAGGGTTTTGGCTTTCCAAATTAGTGAAATCGACAAATGCATTCGGTGAATTTCAAAGCTTTCTATTACAATGATTTTGGGAATCCTCCATCCGCTCGTTAATCATCTACAACGGGACGCCTTGCTTGTTTATACGACCCAGTGTTCCCCTCGCAGCTGTGATTCACCCATATAAGTGTACCTATGAGATGCGAACGTTCCTTCACCTGGATACTTGGACTCGGAGACTGAATCAGTCGTCTGCCAAATTGATGGGGCATGTTTTTACGATTACAATACAGCGCACATACACTGTCAGCAGGTGTATTTATTTGAATGGCTGCGAACTGTTTACTATTTTCCAAACAATTTCCGAAGAGCTTGATAAGCAAACAAATCAATTTAGTGCACTCCTGCGTCCGGTTGTTTGGGGGGGGAAACCTTATGATTATTGTCTAGAGGATATCGTCACTGAACTGAAGTTGACAAGGGGTTGAGGCTCACCTTCGATGGCTTGGAAGAGGAGCGCTCCGCCCACGCTGTAGAGTCCCAGGATGAAGAGCAGGAACATGTGGGTGAACCACCGACGTGACCACTTGCTAAGCCTGTTGTACATGCCAAAGGTGAACTTCTCGCCGAAGCTCATGCCCGACTTGGTGAGGTCGAGGAAGCCCTCGTAGCCCTTGGTCATGAAGTTGCCGTAGCCAAAGGGATTGGCCACAGGTGGCCAGTAGGGACCCTGAGTCCCATTTCCGGTGTAGTTCGTCTGGGCCGTATGGGGGGGCTGGGCACTGGCCGGCATGGAAGCTTGACTCATCGCCGATCCGCCGGTCAGGTTGTGGATATTAATCCGGGGTGGTCTATTCGCCCTTCGAGAGGGCGGCGGTGTACTAGGAATTGGTGTTATGCTGTTCGCCTGCGACATGGTCGAGGATCTGCTTATCTTATCTTGGGATAACTTTGAATAGGGCTCTTTTAAGGCTTTTTTAGGTTTACTTGCTGAATATAAGAACTCAAATCATTGGACACTTTCTCGCCATTATTTAAGTTCCATTCACATATATGATATGTATGTACTTATATATTTGTATTATTTTTAAGTTTATAAGTAGAATTGCCGTCGCGTTTCCAAAGGCGCCGCGAGTATTTGTTTCTCCGCGTATTTGTGTTTTCCCGATGCTCTGTATAGCTCTTCCCACTTCCGACCGCCTCGTTCTTGAATCCAATGCGAACTGAAATGAAGCAAAATATTTTGGCCAACATCGGTGCTGTTGTCGCTTTCGCTGGGAGCGTTCTAGCCACGAATCTCCGGCTGCCGCCGACTATGACGACATCGACAGTCATGAGCTCACGGGTCTGGGTCTTCGCCTTCGTCTTCGCCTTAGTCTCCATTAAGGAACCACCAACTGGTCTCAGCGTACAAGTTGTTTATTTCATAATTACATATGTGATAGGGTCGCGCAGTCGCTGCTGTTGTACTTCCTAAATCGAGTTTTGTTTTTCGTTTAAAGCGTAGTTCTCTTATCGTAAATATTTTCGTTTTGTTGTTTATAAATTTGTTCTCGCGTTAGCTTGGTCTGCCACTAATGAATTAGGCATTTTCCCTCGCATAATTTATCAGTATTGAGCATTTTTCTCGCTTCTGCCGCTTAATAATTTGCATAAAATTAAAACAACCGAAGATATTAGTCATTCGTGCCCGGCAGTCATTTGGGTTTTCATAGAACTGTGTCTAATAGACTTGGCCGTTTTTTTATTTGGCTTACACACAAGTGGTGAACAACTTTCTAGGAAACGCTTAAGAAATTTTTAAATAAATGACAAAATTATCTGACCAATTAGAAGGAAATAAATACACATATCTAGAATTTAGTTTAAAAACTACTTAAATACAACAACTACGTTTGCCTTTGTTTTTCTATTATTTACTGAAGTGCAGCCACTTGAATGGATTTTTCAGACAAATGATTAAATTGTTTCCCGCTGTTCATATATTTAGATACAGTTTATATATATGCCAAGAAATAAATACATTTTTATATTTCTATTCTTTAGCAATTTGTTTTCTTCAGTTCTTCATCTGTTGTTCTTTTTAAATATAAATATTTTGAATAAATGACACCTGTTGATAAATGGTTGCTTGTTTGTTACTTTATTTTTAATTTATTAATAACAAAACTGTGAGGCTGCTAAACAGGTAGCGGATAATAAAATGTATTTATTTATTTATTTCCATTTATGTAATACGACATTATTATCGCACGCTTTCTGTACAGGACCCCTTGGAAATAAAGACCAAGCCATAAATCCACAATTTAAGACAATAAAAACTTTAAAAACCAGTTTGGAATTATCGCAAACAACAATTATTTCGGCTTGGTGCTCTGAAAGAGCCATTTTTTCGATTTTCTACAATTGCTTGTAAGTGTACTCAAAAAAAAAAGTATGAACAAGAGGGTAAGAAGATGGTAATGATTTTAAAACCCATCTATGTTAAAGCGATTTCGATCACATCCCAGGGTATAGGTTTTTTTTTCGATAGTTTCAAATCTCTAGCTTTTAAGCAGAGCTCGAAATCGGTATAGAAACAGACGGACATGGCACTATCAACTCGTCTAGTCAAACTGATTAAGAATATATATACTTTATAGGGTTGAAATGTCTCTTTCACTGCGTTACAAACTTCTGACCAATTTTATAATACTCTCTGCAAGGGTATAGCAAGTATAAAATCAAAATATTCATTCGTTGCCCTTCTTGGTAAGTTAAAAAAACTTATCTTATACATTAACTAGTTCTATAATATTTTTTTGATATATTTTATTTACATAGTTTGTACGCCAAATAGTATTTAAATATTGGCGCTGACTATCGGTATTCTAACCGATATATGCACGGACGGTCACACACCAGGGTACGCAGTGTTGTGTAACGCTAGAACTGTAGCCTGCGAGCATTGCTCAACACGAAGATGTTCTAATTGGTGCACTAACATATGTACATATAAACTATCAAATTGGCCATCGTTTAGCTCGGAAAATGGAAGAAAATGAGACCCGGCCAGAGGCCACAGACCCCACGGAACTGGCCAACGGTAAGGCAGCCGGTCGCTGCGCGGGGAAAGCCCTTAACTAACCCAAAACTCCATCGACAGGGACAGGTGAGGTTGACGCCGCCAGCCAACACAAATTCAGTCACCTGCAGAACGAGATGCGCAAAATGCAGAACGAGTTCAACACGCAGCGGGCCAAGATGCGGGAGCTGTACATGCAGAAGGAGGCTGAGGTCAGCCAGAGCCAGCTGGAGCGCAGGCAGCTGCAAGCGGAATTGGACGAGCTGAAGACACACCTGATGGTGGCGGACCTCAAGTCCGAGAACGAGCTGCAGCTGAAGGACCTCAAGGCGCAGGAGGAGATCTCCTCGCTGCAACAGCTGGTGCAGGACACCATCGAGGAGTCGTCGCACTACAAAAGCGAGCTGGAACGCCTCAAGCTGGAGCTGACCAAGTACCAGCAGATTCAGCATCAAACACAAACGCTGGCTCAGCAACCGCAGGCTGAGTCATCCGGCGGCATAGCGCCCCAAGTGCTGAATCAGGTCAAGAAGACGCTGGGCTCTGTGCGCAAACTAGGCACCGACTCACTGAACAGCAGCTTTCAGCAGGAAGAGGATATCCGGTCGTCGAGCAAGGGCAGTGGCAAGCAATACGTAAGTTTCTCGTACTGAGCAGTCTTCAGTGGTCTAACGCATGCTCCTCTTACAGGCCTCCGAGGAGGCGGAAATGATGCACTCCATCGTCGAGCAGCTGCAGGAGGAGATGAAGGCCCTAAAGGTAAAGCTGCGCGAACAGGACGAGCAACTGCAGGCCAAGTCACCGGTGGCGGATGAATCCGCCCTGCACAAGTCCACATCCATGGATGTGGCCGAGGGTTCCTGTGAGGCCTGCAGCTTGGCAGAGAAGAAGGCCGATGAGCTGAATGCACACCTCAACAAGCAACAAAAGCAAGTGGATCTTTTGCAGAAGCAGCTTGTGGAATCGCGCGAAACGCTGGCCAAAGAGGCCGCGCTGCGAAAGGATCTGGAGGACCAGTGGCAGGAGAAGCGGGAAGCCCACAAAAGCGAATTACAAAGCCTGCGCGATCAGGCCAAAACCAATGAGCAGCGACTGCTGGACATGCAGCAGGCGTTCCTCGAGACCAAGGACGAGGTGATAAAGCAGATACAGCGCGTCACCGACGACCGGGAGCGGGTCAACAAGCAGCTGGAGACGCTGCAGGCCGACAACGACTTCCTGTCCGGTCGCTATCTGGCCACGTCCGAGGAGATCGACAACCAGTACATCAACCTGCCCAACACGGTCGTCGAGCTGCAGGAGCTAATGCTGCGACAGCAAAACGAGCTGATCCAGGCACGCGTTAGCAGCGAGTACGAGCGGCAGAAGTGCACCAGCACTGAGGATGAGATTCAGATCTTGCGGGCCCAACTGGAGGAGAGCAACAACGAGCGACGGGCCTACAAGCGCAAAATGCAACTAGATATTAAGTCACTGCAGTAAGTTAAAGCCTCTCTTGATTGAAGTGTAAGCCGTGGCTCATGCTAGAATTGATTACTTAGGGACCGGGTTACGGAGCATTTGGTCACGGTGCAAGCCTACGAGACGACAAAAACTCAATTGGAGCGCAAAGAGGCTGAGCTCAACAAACAGCTGTCCGAGTGCCGCGTTGAAATCATTGAACTGCAAGAAACCAATGTAAGTAAAGACCGTGAAATACCAAATCAGATGCGGCGACAACTAGATACCTTTGCAGGAAAAGTACGCCAAAACAAATTCGGATTACAAGACGAAGATAAAAACCCTGCAAGAGGAGCTATCCACCATGGAAACAGTGCAAAAGGATTTCGTCAAACTATCTCAAACCCTTCAGGTGAGTGCGATATAAAAATATGGTTTATTTACTTAAATATTTACATTCTGTTCTTATAGATGTCGTTGGAGGAGCTGCGGCATGCCGATACGGAGGTTCGCTGGCAGGACGACGATGACGTAAACAACTGCCCCACGTGCAACGCCTATTTCACGGTCATGGTGCGCAAGATCCATTGCCGGCACTGCGGCCACATCTACTGCGATAAGTGTCTAACGAAAACGGTGCCATCTGGGCCACGGAAGCGAGTGGCCCGAGTCTGTGATATTTGTCACACGCTGCTCACGCCAAACACCGCTCCCTACTTCAGTCAGGGACAGCCGCCGCAGCAGCAGCCAGGTCAGCAGCAGCAGCAGTCCAACTAGGCGGCCGGGCTCCAAGCCCACGTTATGTTTATTATGTGTGAGCTACGATTACGATTAGTTGGTATTTCCTTGAACTCTATTGCTCGGTTTTTGTGATCCGATTTAACGATGTTACGATTCGGTGTTTAAACCGTTTCAATGCCACAGTAGGTCGAGTCATTTCCTTTTTCCATATGCTAATGTATAATTTGCAATTTTGCCGTACCTTCTTTGTGCTCTGTATAACGTAAGCGATGAGTTGTCTATGTTAGCTTATGTCGTAGGTAAGTTTTCATAATTGAATTGAACTCAAATCAAATATACAAATAAAAACATATAATGTTTGTTGTTTGTCATCAGACATCTTTACTTGAACCAACTTTGCCTGCAAGAGAGGGAGCAGTTAAAAGTGTTATATATTTAAAGACGAGTCATGCAACAAATGCTTTGTGTTCTTTGTTTTTTTTTTTATTCAAAAATACTAAAAAGAGTTTGTAAATTTTTGTTAACAATTGTATTTGTGTCTTCATTTGGTTGCGAGGAGCTAGGATTGGTATAGGTATTTGCTAAATATTAAAACATACTAACAATTTTGGGCATGCCCATATAAATTCAGTATATACAACTCTCACTTCAACTACCAAATAATGTTAAACTAATACTGCAATCTCCGCATTCAACGAAAGTCATGAACAATAACAGACACTACACACACACACACACACGCATGGGGGAATCACGTTACTTGGGAAGCAATTACGGGTTGTTTTGGCACAGGTTGTCTGCGGAAGAGATAGAAAGATTAGATGGCAATTAGCCTGTCTGGGGAAACGGATTTCGATCTAATTTCCCTTACCTCACCATAGAACACGACCAGCTATCAGAGCCACTATAGTAACAGCTGCCACGCCCACAACGCTCATCACTCTCACAGCTGGATTGGGAGAAAAGAGAATAACCATATCAGTACATTAAGTTATTAATGGGCAATCTAAAAGCAAAGGAAACTGCCATCGTGGATTTGGTTTTATACATGTTTTAAAGTGGGTTAGTAAGCTGGTCAGTTTCCTTAAAGCTTCGTATTCATGCATGCTAGATATAGATAGGCCAGAATTGAGTATGTTAAGTTTTTACAGCCGGTATAGTCTATGGGAAGTAATATCTGAAGGACAAATACCATGGATCAGTCTGTTATAGGTAGTGTTTGCTGGATCTGGTGCTGGTTTGTTACACTTAACATTGCCTTGACATTCACAAACAAAAAATCAACCAAATACAATGACCCAATTGGACACTTACGCGTGAATCCTCAACTTGGTCGCGACGCTCGGACTGCTTTGAGACATATAATGTTCTTTTCGATTTTTGCTTGAATTTGGACAAGTCACACGAATGTGCAAACGTGGACTGGACGTGGATTTAATGGAAAACAGACAGTACAGAGATGCTCGATGGATGGCGGACATCGGATCCTGATTCCTGGCGGTGCTGTGATTGTGGTGCTCTGGTTCGTAGTGCTTGACCCGGGATTTCGATAGTTCGATAGTTCGCGATACAGATATAGATTATGGACAGCGGCGTATGTAGGTATAGATATTGCAGAGAGAGAGAGCATTGTCTTAGCCTAAGAATGAGCAATTTATGAGCGCTTTTGGATGGATGCTTAACAAATATCTAAATACAATTTATTTAAAAAAGCTTTGGCTTTGAGCCTGTGATGATGTCTGATGTCTGACGATGATATCTGATGTCTGACAATGATGTCTGATGGATAGCGTTGTGGCCTGGCTACAGATTCATTCTATTGCGGCTCATCACCTGATGCACCGCCTCCCGCGCCCGTCGAAATATCGCGTCCGTGCTTGCTTAGCCACTCGATGATCACGCCGTTGGACCAGCCGAATCCCGTCTGCACTTCATACTCGCCACCTGTGCCATGTCCTCCGAAAACTTCGGCATTGTACTGCAAATAGAGGATCATCGAAACACGTGACAGGGGTTAGGAACAACAAATTTTAAACCAAAAACATTTACATGTATCAAAGATTTTTTTAAACCATTAAAATATAACTTTTTTTAAACTTTTGTTTTTGTGTTTAACTTTAAGAATTAAAGCATCTCTTGAATAAAATAAGTTTAATTGCTGGGATACCATTGTAAATCTCACTTGTTAATGTTATTTAATTATAAATATATTAATCTGCGCAATTTATCTTAAGCTTTGAATATTACAAGAAAACCGTAATTTAATTTAAAAAAAAGAATCGAGTGAACTTTCTAAAATTCGCAAATACTACGAGGTAGAAACTAGTCAAATTATATTTAAAAAGGATATAACTTGGGCTCACCTTCTCGTACATGTCAAAATTGTCGGTATAAGCCTTGAAGTTTGACTTCACCCAGCGGGTGGCCCACTTCTTGGACATGTTCTTGGCCTCGGGAGTGTTCAGGTTGTTTAGGCCCTCGACCACGATGTACTGCATCGGCGCCCACACATTGGGAAAGTCCCACTGCTCTCCGGGAGTGGCCAACGTGTTGGGAACTCCGCCAGGATATGTGTCCAGCTTGTTCTTCTCAATATAGGCCATAATTTTAGCCGAGATCTTTTCCGTATCGGAAATGTTGAAGGCCTTAGCCCACAGCGGCGAGAGATTGGTGGACACAAAGTAGTTGCGCGGCTTTTCGTTCTTCATATCGTAGTCCAGCCAGCATCCGACCTCCTCGTTCCACAGCACTTCTTGGATGCCCTTTAATTTAAAGAGCATTTCAATATTTAAATTAGTTATTTGTTGTTTTGCGGGTAATTTTTGATAATGTATATTGTGATTATAAAAGATGACTCTTGGTCATACATAGGAATGATCGTCGGTGACAGACGTAATTGCCATAATTTTCAGAGCAATTATCAAATGACAAACATTTTTTAATAATATAATAATTTAACATTTCAATAATATGGTTTACATCATCCCCTTTAAAAATGATTGCGTTTATATATTGCGCTTGATAAAACCAAAGTTTGTTTGAACACGGTGGCAATACGTTTAGCATACAGCTGATTTTCAAATATTAGTTAATCCTTTAAAGAACTTATACCACTGATCACCATGGAATAGACTTTTCCGTCAAAAAGGAACGATATCGGGAACCATAAGAGTTATAAGTATTAGATTTGAACAAAGCATGGATATCTAGTATCAAATGATCGGGTAAACGGATCATTAAACCAACTGAGGTTCACTTACCAGTAAAAGCTTCTCGGCCTTGTTCTCGTACTCGATCACCTTCTTGGTGTTGCCGGCCTTGGAGTGGAATTCGGCTATCATCTTGGCGTTCCAGTACAGATAGGCGTTCAGGTCGACGGGCACAATGGAGGTGGTACTTAGGTTGGTCAGATTTCCTTCGTTGGTGCCATTCTCAGAGATGAACCAGCGCGTGCTAAAGTCCATTCCCGATTCAGCCGCGGCCTTCAGCTCGGTGTAAAGACGCTCCTTGTCGTCGTTTGACTCGAATTTAGCAGCGCTCTTGAAATCTTCACTGTAGGACTCTGGTCGCGGACCCGACGACGAATCGCGATAGACGCACAGGCTGTGATTCTTGACCTCCACCGTGTGGTTGTTCACAAAGTACTCGAACTCGTGCTCCAAATCCTCCAAGGCATTAATGGCGAACAGGTCATCGTTGGTGAACTCCACATATGACTTGACCATTCCGGTCAAAAGTGGCGGCTGGGAGCGGCCATGGTAGTAGACTCGTCCGCCGTTCGGAATGAAACCGATCCTGTTCACGATCGACAGGAAGTTCTCAATCATGCCGCGGGCAGTGTTGTACATCTCGCTGTAGAGCAGTCCCCTGATGATCCAGTAGGAGTCCCAGTAGTAGAACTCAATGAAACGACCACCGGGTATAATCACTGGATTGGGCACCGGGATGATCGAGTAGTGCTGCGGGTTCTTCTTCACATCGTCCTTCATTTTGCGGCCCAGTTTCTTCCAAATGTTATTCAGTTCCATGCCCCACTGCTTAAGGTCTGGGTCAGAAACAAGATCGAGGAACTTGGGATTCTCTTTCCAGTCCGTGGGTTCCCACGATTCTAGTTCGGTGCCTTTGACTCCAAAGTATTCCTGCAAAATGGTTGCCACTCTTCATTTTCTACGGAATTACTGCAGATTTAAGGTTACTTAC
Source organism: Drosophila elegans (assembly GCF_018152505.1). Lineage (NCBI taxonomy): Eukaryota > Metazoa > Arthropoda > Insecta > Diptera > Drosophilidae > Drosophila > Drosophila elegans. Next base: position 4,928,263 of record NW_024545903.1, on the reverse strand, counting down.
ATCGACGAATATCTTCAGGTCGTCCCTGCTGGGCGTATTGTTTTTGGCCTCCATCATTGCATTAAAGTCGGCAAGGGTCTTGTCGGGCGAATTCTTAAGTGTCATGTCCACAAACGTCTTTGAGTCCGAGAACAATGGAGGTGAAGCCATTTGGATAGTGTGCAATAGATTGCCATAGCAGTAGATTTCACTGGAAAAGAAGCAAATTAAAAATTCAATATTTTGGATTCGCCCGTTTGACAAATAAACTTAGATTTAAAAATGCTTCCCAGTACTTCCACTCTTTCTGTGCCACAATCTTAAGCTTTAATATCTGAATAAATATGTATCTCTTAAATGAATATGAAACTTAGTAAGTTACTGATTTTATATGTGTTTCATTTCTTTATAATGGGAATTTTTTGCCAGATTACAAATTTGTTTCCCAGTCTGCGCCAAAAAAATCCCGGATGATGATTACGTAAGTTAGAGCATAAAAAATCGCCTTCTAGTACACACACTGGAGGCACTAATTAGTGCAAACAATTCACGAGCTAAATGGCAATAAAACGCTACAGCCCGGGTATCCAGGTGGTGCTACTTAGCTGAACACCTGTCTAAAGAATCGATGAATCGTATCTCTTGATCGGATACGGCTTAAGTTAATGCACGAATGGCCAACACGTCACGTTTATGGCACTAGGAAAGGAAAGCACTCAAGCTGAAAACTTGGCAAGACTTTGCATACATGAACGCTCCAGACCCAGCGATTAAAAAAACGATCAGAGTCCGGAAGTCTGCGAAAACTTACCAACTTGCAAACGGGTCCAATGTGTCCTCGTGAGCGACAATGGCGTTGTCGCTGTCTATGTCGAGATCTGGGGAACCGTAGGACTTTGCCTGCGCCACAGCTGCCAGGCAACTCCAGCTCACGAGGAGCAGTTTCACATTCGCTAATTTTAACATAGCACTTGATGAAATCCCTATCACTTATTTGCTGCTAATTATATATTCTTTATATATTTTTCAAGCTGCTAGGATGACAATACAAATTGTTGCTTGACTGAGGGGTATATCCTTTCGCGTACAGGATATGCTTGCGATCCCTGAATTCGATCTGAACACAAGCACAACCAGCGCCAGTCAGCGCAAGAATACTTCTAACTGTTTCGTTGGATTCCGTTTTTATAAGACCAAATTAATCAACAAATACAAATACGATGTATAGAGCGCGACGACGAGCGATTGCCAACGAGCGAACGAGCGAACGCTCGTCGGGTGGGGCAAGGTGAGATCTGGAGTCAAGTCGTCGGAGCTGATCCGATGGGGCGAAGTGGTGGGGTTGGCTGGGTCGTTCGATCGACGGTCGCGCTTTGGGGGCGCGTTCAGTCTATTTTTAAAATCGTCAAAGTGGCCCCCAGTGTATTTGTCGGGTTCACTGGCTAAAAGTCTCGTGAACATATAACATAGTCATTCATCGCGTACTGGCTAACTGGATCAGTCTATTCGTATCTGTTCGAGCTGCTTTGGTAATTGCCTAGAGTTTCCCCGTGGCAAAGGGCAGAAGATGGGGTTTTTGGCACACCCATAAGATTTGCATACGGCAAACTGACGGTTGAATATTAATTATGATATGGCAGAACCTTGAAATATTCATAATTAACTATCTATACTTATTAAATACTTTTCCACCCGACACCCGCATCAGTTGATGGATGTAAGCTCCGAATACTTTAAATAATACATTTGCCTTGTTTTGTTGTACAAGGTGCCACCGTAATGCCAAGGAATTTTCTGATAAGTAGCAATTTTGGGGATTTTAGGCCTAGTTTTAATGCTAATTAGCAATGCTCCACTTGTGATAAAAAGTGAAAAACTGTGCTAAATACTCTTGTAACTCAAGCAACCATTTATCCAGAAAATTAATTACGGTAGCCTGATAGCCAAAGAATTTGCATTGTAATGCGGAGTTCAAGTTAATCGTACTAGGTCAGATTTAAAGTCACCCATGAAAAACTATAAATGTTAAATTTGGCCCGCAATTTATTTATACCCATCAAGTTGATATATTTTTAAGTTTATATTTAGAGTGGGTTATGTGTTAGTGACACGTGTCTGTCCCCAAATAATGGACCGGAATTGCGCCGTTTCGCATGAATGTCGCTTTGCGTAGTTTACGTTTAACGAGTCTTAATTGAACTGATTTGCTGAGTAAGGATTGCTTTTAAGATATTAACAAATGGACATATATGCAACCGAGACACAAATTTAAAGCGCAAAAAGATTGTTATGGGCCTGGATTTAAAATAAAAAAATATATTGCTAAAATAATTCGATCCTATTTTGCATCTTTCGTTGGAAGTCTGTAAAGCAAAGTCAGTTTATGTAGGGTATTGCACAATATATCTTATGGAACATTAAGCAACATCAAGTGTATGATGAATTACTTTTATCGGGGATCATCGCAGTGCGATGATATAACACCAGCTACACATATGATCTATGGCTCGGGAAAGAAAGGAAATCCAAATAAACGGAACAATTGTGCAATTCACATTGAGCCTTACGGTAGTGAGAATTAGATATCGAGAATCTCATTGTTGTGCCTTCTGTGACGACAGCAACTAGCAGGTGCGACTAAATCATTGACTTGGCACGTCACAAGCAGTTAACATTTTTATGATTTCATTAGCAAGGCGGTTCAGCATTTAAAGTTAAACTTGCTTTGATCGAAGGTAGATGGTAGATTGTTTAGTTTGCTGCAGTTCTTCAAGACACAATTTATCTAACATACAGAACATTTTTTTAAGTTTTAACTTTTCCGCCCTGCTCTAGGTCAATATGCTAAATCAATATTTATTTGTACGAACGTAGGGGTCTTTTTTGAACAATAACTCAGAAAACCGTGGATGACAAATAGCTGGCACAACAGTTGGTCTGAGGTACGTGCTAAGCGTTTCCAAATAGTAAACAATTGACATAAAAACATGATTGGATCTATAATGTTGCTTGTTTTAAATTCCCCTGACGGGGACTTCCGATTCCGCATAGCACGGAATCGCACAATTCCGACTAAATTCCATGTAAATCATAAGAATGCAGCAAGACCCTCCAAAAGATGATCTCAGAATTATGGAATAACTATTATTTAAACATTTAAACATTTTAAAGCGCGTGAGCAAAATAATTAAAAAACTTCAATAGCCGTTCACACTCTCACCATTCAACCAGGTTATTTTGCTTGTGACTTTATAAAACGTTTATATAGATCTTTGTTATAATCGTCATTGTCGTCATCGGTGCAGGCGATAAGTGCCTCAGGTGACGTCTTTGTTTGAATACAATAGCCGAACGCGCTTTACAACTCTGTCGATTTCGATTTCTGAACTCCGCTCAAAAACAAAACTTTGCCAAAATCATTCAAGGACAATATTTATCATTATGTGGGGCATTCAACGCTTTCGTATAATTGCCGTTTAAGTTAATCACTGAGCTAGCTTTAATAAAGCACGGTCCGTTTGATGGCTAAACGAAATATTTCAAACAAATACCTTGTGCGTTCAGTATGACATGTTTAAGCACAAAAGGAAAAATACAAAACACACACAAAAACTGGAAATATCATTAAGAAGCCTGCATCAGGCTCAATTAACTTGTTTTAGATTCGCTTTGATTAACGGTTCAAATACCAATGCAAAAACCTTCAAAATGTTAAATGTTAAACCTTTATACGACTCAAGGTTTACTTTTTAGATTTGGTAAAAAAACCCAACTCATATCATAATTACTGGTAATTATTTTAAGGATATTTTATATACTCGTATCATAATTACAGGTCATTATATTAATGATATTTAATGGCTTAAGATCTGTATCTTAACTAACTAAGAGCTTTTTGACCTAGTAACATAATATAATACTTGAGAGCATTTAATCTTGAGTGGACAATAAAGGTTTATCGATTGAACCGAGGCCTTGAACTTAATCTGAGAGATTACCAAATCTGGAGTACTCATTAAATTTTCTTTATCAAGAGAATTGTTTATTGCATTGATGTAGAAAATAGATTGTGAAATAATCTCCTCATCAGAGGTGGTTGATTAAATTTTCTCTTGAAGTACTGCGACATTCAAGCCTTATCGCTCTGTAAGAACTGAAAGTACCATTAAGTAATGCCTTATTCAATGCCACCAATCTTGTTTTTGGCCAAGTTCAGGGATACTGTAAAATTACTGATTACTTAGTTGAGAAGTCAGAAGCTTTAAGTAAATGTAGACACATTCGTCAACCAACAAAAAAAAAAATATATTTGTTATAGATATCGATATCGATAAGATTGAACAGGCTTTACAGCAGCAGGTTCATCTTCCAGTCTGACTGGATCAGCTTTTTGCATTGCACATTATAAATTAATAAGACGCAAATATTTTTTATAAAATAAAAAAGTAGATTTGACAGTGGAAAAACGAGAACCGAAAAAATTACACTAGCCGAGCGTTTATATTTTATTCAGTATAAGATACTGTCCGCCCGTCCGTTTAAGTGTTAAGTACCCGGGGACCACAGATCACTGACACCGCAAGTCGGTGTGTAAAAATAACGCGACTCGGCGTTTGTATCGCGGTTAAGCTCAGGGAAAATATCAGAAAATATCAGGGAAAATGTCAGCAGCAACCACAACAATTTGTATTGAAAATTATAATTTAATTGCTTTTGTATATTCAGCTTGCGGTTTCTGTTTTTTTTTTTTTGCTGGCTGGGAGATCCATACCAATTTAAATACACTAAATTACAATTGTTTTTTGTTTTTTGCGTTTTCAAATTAAATTCCAGTATGTTTTCGCATTTCTCACACTTTTATTATTGGCAATTAGCCAGGTTCTGTACGAGTTTTTATAACTCGCTCACTATCTCTGTTGTGCACCTGATTATAAGTACATATATGCCTGGATTATATACACTCTCAGGTTCTAATCAAAAACTGTGCTCGACAGCGCTTCGCCGATGTTGAGCGATTGAAGGCAAAAATCCGACTGCTTCAACCCAAGTGCTGGAGATTCAAATTTAATAAGATTTTTGCAAAGATCTGACCAGTACAGAGTTTCAAACGTTCTCTTGGGGAGATTAAGCTTAATCGTATTGTACTGGAAATGTTTTTGGAGAAACCAAGTTGTCTTGCGTTTTCTGTTTGTCTTATTAGTTAATTAGTTAATAAATAATAAATAGGTGAAGCGTGAACTGTAATTTCATCTTATTGAGTGACTGACAGTCAATATAAAGAAATAATGTAAGTGGTAAATAACTTGCAAATAATATTGTGGCAAAGCGAGGAAATCGTAAATTTTCTCCTCAAAAATCTCAAAAATGGAGCGATAAGATAGAATTTCAATAATTGCTGGTTGTATGTTAGACCGATTAATGAATGATTTATCACTATGATTGCTAACACAAACGGTAATAAATTGTTCTTGATTGGGCAAATATTGTTTACTAAGAAGATAGAAAGAAAATTGACTTTTTAATGACAACGAATCGCAACTATTCTACCTTACTAATATATGGGTTTCGGAGTGGAAATTAAAAGGTAAGTATAATTTAATATAAGAATTCAAATTAAGGTTTTCCCTCTGAAACACCCTTTTCCTTTTTGAAGTTGCATTGATCATAGCATTTTATACTTTAAGTCAGTGGTGTTGAAATGACTGGTTCTATGATTCAACGGGATCAGCATTTCCCAACTCAAATAAAAATATGAGTTTTCTTAAAAATAATAATAATTGGTTATTTTAATCTGCTCAATAACCAAAAACGAATGTTTCATTAAAAATATTAAAGTGACAACATTTCCGTTGGATGTGACTGGATGTCAGAAAGTTATGACAATTTCAGCTATAAACAATTAAGTTAGGTTAAAAAATAAAACTACCTACCTAATTTCTACAACTTTACATTATAGAAAAGGGCTAGACAAGATCAGGTGACTCAGTTACACCCCTAAACGTAAAACGTGGGTACAATGAACGTACTCTAGCTATCCCGTTCATTTAATCAGTTGCAGCCCAACTTACCTCACCTGATTGGTGCATCTCCTAATCGCAAATTGATTTGATTTTTTTAAGGAACAATGGAGACCCTGCAAGTGGGGCAAACGCAACAGACACTTGATAATTTGCATGGCAGGCTGTAAATGTTCACAGTTCACGATTAATACTGTTCTAGTGGGGATCTGTCTGAAAATGATGCCTTGTGACTGTCTGTTAATGTCTGAGTTGATAAGAAAAGTGGCTGATAATGGATTAATTGTGATTTAACGTTTTATTCTCCCTTGCTCTCTCCGAGAGATCCGTAAACGTGACTGTCGATATTGCTTAACAGCTGGTTACTATTATATCTTAACGGGTAAGCCGTTCAATATTACGTATACGACGTGGACACACCACCAAGCTGCGACCAATCGTAAATTAGCGGTAAACGAAACACGGGGTTTCCATAAAAATGTGAACTGGGTTCGTGACAAGCCACAGCTGGTGAGATAGATTAGACATTTGCTTCGCATTTGTCTCTGTCTAAAAACAATCTGTTAATACTTATAGTTATCTAGTAAATAACTATTATGCATACTTACAATAATTTAAATCGCTGCGGTTTTTTGTCGAACATAAATAAGTTAAATTTGTAGAATCGCTCATTATTTATGACAGTTTCTGGTATAGACAAGACATTTCCAGATTTAAGACTCTATTAAATGAGTGCAAGTAAGTCTCTGTATTTTCTTTCATTTAATAGGAATTTGTTTTGTCAAAAAAAAAAAACAAAAAAAAAACGTTTACATAAAAACATTACATAACATTACATGAACTTAAAGTTGGATTCAAATGTGGCTCTATTGTCATAAGCCCCAACACAATTAAATTAAAGTTAAATAAGCTTACACTCGTATTGTATATGTATCGTAATTTCAGAGAGCGTTGTTATTGTACATATATATTTTCAATCGTATTTTAAAACTAATCTTTAAACGATCTAACCAAATTAGTATAATAAATGAAATTGTGTTGTACTTGAGTGGACATTTTCATAAATTACGGGATACCCTTTTCCTTTTTCTTTTTGTATTAATTAATAAATAATAATAAACAATAAATGTTTATCATATTTGAAAGGAGTTATTTATGATTTATTAATTGTAAAGACACAAAACTTTACAACTATTTCAATTCTACAGAGAGTTACAGTACATAGAACGCTAAAAGTTATGAACCTAAAAGTATGCAATATATTTTTCATACCCCAAAAGTATTCCACAAAAAAGGAATAAGTGGTTAACAGATAATAAACCATAATCAAGAGGAGGGGCTCGTTTTACTGATTGATAAGCGTCCACGGCGAACTGATAACAGATGGTAATGGTTAATATTCTTGTACCGGCAAGTGTGTACTTGGGCTAGTACAACTTACAATGCTACCACTTTTTATAATGCAAGTAACTGACACCTGTTGCAGTTTTCGCCCAATAAAATTCCAAAGGTGCTTTGATACAAGGTCGTATGTGACTTGATTTGTGACACGTGCTTAACTGGTGCTAGTTGTACATGTAATTAGCTTTTCATTACATTGGCAAATGCGCTTTGGCACGAAAAATCTAACACTTTTTTTGCGTTTAGTTTTTATGATTAGTTAAGGCTGTGGTGGTTTAATATCAACGGTATGAGAACATGAACACTCTATTCAGTGACACTTGTGAAAACAGATCCTAAGCAAAACAAAAGCGAAAAATTACCGAAGCGTTAATGACAAGGCGGAGTTTGTATACACTTATAATACACGTTAAAGTGTTAAATAACAAGATTATCTTATTTATTAAATAAAAAGCAGCACTGAGATAAAAAATTTGTTTGATAATATATTAAATCAAGTGGTCTAATATTTTTTTTTTCTTTTGAATAAAAACTACCTTTGCAGACTGTATTATTAAATTAGTTAGAAGCTTGGCAGTGACCTACTGATAATACGGTTCTATAGTGATTATTTGCATAGTGTAAAAAAAAAGATTCTTGAAACTTTTCCAATCGAAGTCTTTATTATTTCAAGTTCAAAAATCTTGCCGCTCGAAAGACCATAATTTGATAAAGTTGGTTTATTCTGGTTTTTTATTATTTTGGATCCATCCCTTGACAGCAAGGGTATTCGGCTTGCCGTTGCGTTTTATGATCACTTGGCCGTAACGAATTAATAGAAATTCAAATATTACAAATCAATTTGAGGATTTTATTAAAATTAAAAGCGTATTAGCATTTTAATTAAAAATTTTTAATGTTGAATATGATAAGCTCTGCATAAAAAATCGTTTCTTGCCCAGGTTCTTATCTCACTTCTTACTTCATAGTACTATCGCATCTGAATATTTACCAAACCTAAAGTTTTATGAAATTAAATTTTCTAACATTAAATAATATCTTATTATCTTTTAAATATTAAGATCTTTTTTTTCCATAGACCTAAAGAGTTTTTTCTGTATTAACAAAATCTAAGAAAATACATAATACAAGACAAATTGTATTCTTGATCATTAAGACATGTGAGTTCCCGTGGAAACAATATTTTAAAATCAAAGCGCTAACACTAATTGCAGAAATACTGTCATGATAAAAAAAAAAGTCATTTTGGCTCGCCGGCAGATTTGCAAACGTAAGCGTGCGTGAGAAGAGATAAAAGAAAACAAAACCGAATAAAACAGTGGCATTGGCACAGAATGGCAAAATAGCGGTGGTCTAAAATAAAACTATTTACTAAACGTGGCTATATATACGGCTTTGGCACTTGGGCGAGACATTTGCCAGATATCTGGCGGGCAGAAAAGTGAAAGCGGGTATGAGTATCTAGACAACAGATGTCTTCAGTTGGCTAGCGCAGTGCACATTCTGCAGTCTTATGCAATGCGGGTTTGACGTGCAGTCTGAATCGATCAAAACTATTTCAGCAAACTCACCCGTTTCCGTTCATTTTGTGATTGCTGGAGGAACCTGCTGGAGTGGCCATCTTGCGGCTAAGAAAGTTGCTCCCTGGTGTCGCGATATGTTTTAAGTATCTCACAAGGCCGCCGTCGGAAGGCACAGATTTTAATTTAGCTAAAATGGTTTGTTTATTTTTGCCCCTTGTTTATCACTTCAATATGCGTTGTTTGCATTTATCACTCGGTTCGATCACTGCCGTCCTTTTAGCTGTTTAGCGTAACTTTGTTCGATTGCCTTTGAGCAGCGCCACGAGACTAATCACGACCGTGCAACTTGCGGTTATTAAATAGTTTTTGCTCACCGAATTTCGCGCTTTTTCGCTCTGCCGATTGGGTTCACGTTTACGCTCTTGTTCTCACGTTGTAAAACTTGGATAGCAACGAACCAGAGAACGACCGGATTGTACACAATAATCGGCGAGATATACACTGTCAGTTAATGGGCGTACCCAACCTATAACATGAAACACAATTCTTTAATAAGACTTAATTTACTCGAGCCGCTAACCTTATATAGCCCAAGAAAATGTAAGATTCATATACACAAAATTTATTTTATACCGTTTATTTATTTATGTATATACCGTTTTGAATCACTAGAATGAATGTGTAAATTATAAGATAATTTATGTAATGATTCAGGTTTGTTTTAAAAACATCAACAGTAAAAACAAACTAGATGACGTAAAATTTGACAAAACTCTCCAAATAATAATGATTCATTTTATATTTGCACTACTCATAAAATCACAGTAGTTAGAGGTTCAATAATTTCAATAATTTTTGCCAGTGTAAAATGACAGCTGATGGCGAACGTGCTTGTGAAAAAAATGAGAGCGAGTAGTGTTGGTTTCTCTTGCTGTGATAAAAGTCCGCTCCCTCAAAATACAAAGCTGGGACAGGGAAATTTACCAGATCGCTTTTAGTGTGTGTGACGTGCGTCAGCGGGTACTTTTTCTCTATCCATCGTCTCTCCCTCGCTTTTACACTCTACACACATACTTCCCCTTTTTTTCGAACTTTGTCCACTCTTTTCTACCTCTCTTTTTCGCAACACCCCCCATTCTCCTAAAATGCAATTTGCAAATGCACTTTAAAAGTGACGTGTTGACAGTAAAATCGGCGACAGACCAAAACAAAATGTTTAGGAAGCTAACATAAATTGTTTTAATGCATGTATAAGTTTGTCGCATTTTTGAGTCATTCCCAAGGTGCCCTTGCCAATTGTCGAAGGAGGAGACTGTCTGCCTCCCTTTTTTGCCAGACAAACCGGTTCCGAAATTATGCCAGTCTAAGTCTATAGACTCTTTAGTGACTGCCAAGTTTCGCCCAAACACCAGCACGTTTCATCTCAAAATACCAACGACCTTCGACTGTGACCTTTGGGCAACCACTCGAACACACACACACGTACACCTGCATACGAAAGCAAAAGAGAGACAAAAGATAACTTATCAGAACAACAGGCCAACAACTCCATTATCGAACGGGAGTTGCATTAATCACCAGGGTAAATATAAATATCAAAGGGTTCCGAAGTCAAATCAATCGGAATAAGTGGCCAATCACGATCAGTTACCTTTTTTATTTGATGTTTTGATCGTAAGAGAAAAATAAAACCTGTTTTTTTTTTTCATTTAACGGAAATACAAATACATACATATGTTTGTACAAAAACGTAAAACTCATATTGGACTACAAGTATTGAGGGCTCGTCAAGCACACAGACAGTATTACCTACACAAACATAAGTTTAAGTTTATTTTTATGTTTTCAGCTGATTTGGTGTTTGTATGGCTGAATGATTTCATAAAAACAATTTATCTTTCACGTGGCCCTATGGGGCGTATACGCGATAAAGCGATTTAACGTTATCGTTGCTCATTTTTTTACTTTTCCTTTCGTTACCAGACAGTGCGCATCTGCGTCTAAACCTAGATTTTAAGAAATCTTATGGTGTTTAAAAACAAATATTAAATTAATCAAAAAATTAAAAAAAACTATGAAATAAAATAAAATAGCCATTTGCTGTCATTTCTACCTAGGGTTAATACAAAGTTGATTGCCCTAGGCCAGCTCAATTGGCTGTTGACACTTTCGAGAGAATCCTGTGGTCGGAGGCTGGTACTGGGCCCAATTAGATTCAATTGAGTGAGTTCATCCAGATTTACACTTGTCTCTTGAAATGTCGCAAAAGTCGGGGGCGGAAATGTTAATTGAATCGAATTAATTTATTTCAATTTGGCACTGAATAACGAGTGAATATTTCTCTTAATTGAATGGCAACTCAAGGCAAGTATTCTGATGGTACAGCATTCCAGAGGTCATAATGTTACGCCAGTCGAGCAATAAAACTAAATGGGAAAGTGTAAACAAAGTTAACTTGTTTTGTCCGCTTATCTGCGCAATATACATTTTGGGGGCTCGTCAGTGGAAAAAGTGAATTCTGTTTGAAAGTTGTATGAAAGACAAGAAATAGATGATGAAATAATCCTTGTGTCCATGCAGCTATTAATTATCGTACCGGCTCTAGTTTTCTCGCCCCTCTTTCATTTTTTTAATACGTTCTTTTATGCAGTAGACTATAACAGCCACTATAACTAAAATTATTTAGTTAATATTCTTAACTTTCACTTCTTTAAGATCATAGAACAAGGCAATTAGCTTATTTAAATTTATTTTTACTAGGCTTATTAACTTGACTTAACCATTAGTTCTTACTAAGACATAAATAAGCCATTTAATTTAATGTAATCTCAACAGCTGGTATTCTAGTTAACCTAAACTCAACAATTTCGTATTACAGCGGCGTAAATGCACATTTTTCTGTATTTCTTGTTAGGCACTGATGCAACGCTCCATCAAACAGAGTGAAATCCTAAGCCCCACAGAAAAATGATAATGTTAATCACTAAAATTAACAATAAAAGGATCCATTTATAAGCAGTGCATTGTTTGTTTACTCGTCTGCCATTGTGTAAAGTTTGTTTGGGTGTGTATTCAGGTGTCTCCGATATAAATACCCACAGAAACACGGTGTGAGCAATTGATCTACTCTTATCACAAGACAATTTGGCACGGCTAGCAGTTTCTGTGAACGTAAATAACAATTTGTTTATTTTACACTATTTCCGTTCGTAGACACGTTCTGCGCATGCACTTTTCGTAATAAAAAAATGCGACCGTCTGGCGAGAGGAAAGAAACCCGACTGACATTGAGAACCCAAGAGGCCATGAACAAAGCAGCAGTGACGTAAAGAAAGATAATTCGCAAACCCCCGCAAAAGATGGGAAAAGAAGCGTAACGCTAACAATGTTGGTCCATAGCACTTACAAATCATATATTTGGTGCCCCAAAAGTATGCTACAATATGACACTTTAATACCGCAATAAATAAATAATGACCGGTTGGAAAACCTATGTATTTACTATTGTTAAAACCATTATGTCAGCATTGACATTTTAGACCCTTACGGCGAAATCATTGGCAATAGCTTTGGATGCCCTGGTTTGGTTAGCCATGTGACAACACAAACTAAAACCGGCACATGACGCCAAAACAAGTGACGACAACAACGCCAAACATAATAAAAAGAGTAAACACAGAATCAGAAAAACAGGATCATCGAAGTAGAAGTACCCTATCAACCAGGAAATCGTAAAATTAATATTACCAATGTTCTCGTTGAATTGCAGCTCCTAGCAATCCCAGTCTCTTAGTTGCTCGTGCTTGCCTAAATAAATATTATAAATATTGTAAATTTCCAATGTTTTTATATTTTAATATATTTCAAAAGTATTTTCGGTCCAAAACCCATTTATTGCGTATCTGACTTATTTAGGGCTAGTGTTATAATTGTTGAATTTAACATAAATATGTAAATCATTGGCAAGCGGAGAGAAAAAATTATCAATCCCTTTGCTAGAGCATTTCAGCATTGAAAAAGCTTCCTGCTGGTCTTGATGACATCAGCAGTAGCTTTTGAGTCAACGTGAGTCATTGACGTGCTAGGCAAAACTAGGTACGAAGCCTAATCCACAGATTGCATACTCTATTCAAAATGGTTTGGACTTTAAAATATAACAAACATTGTAAGGAAAATCTTATTTTAACTTTAAGATATGCATTTTTATTTGTTTTTAGATCTGATATTATTAATTCAAAATTTTCATGAGTTTTTGAAAGATTCTGGGTTAATATGGTGTTTACATATTTCAATTAAAGTAAAGCTCTTGTAATAAGGTGTAGCAATGAACGCTAGGACTCTTTGGTAATAGGTCACCATTTCAAGCTAGTACAGTCAATCGACTACTTTCTAGATAGACATCGATCTCACACAAATTGAAAGAGAGGCCAAAAGCTTGTCGAGCTTTTATTCTCGCAGTGCCTCTTTTTTTTAGCAGGGCTTACCTCGCCGGTATTTGGGCTCCATTGCGGCAGTTTGAATCAGAATCTCAGTAACCGAACAACGTTAAGTGGAAGCAGCAACCATGCCAATTGGTGAGTTCCCAAGTGGGTGGAGTGCCTAGACCAGTTGGATAATGGAATGGATAATTGGGTGAATTCAAACGTAGGAAGAGACGCGGACCAAAGAACGAAACTTTTGGCCCTCGACCAAAATTGAATTGTGTCAACATATTCCTAGAATCGAAACATCAGAAGTAAATAAATTATAGAAATTCTTTATCTGTGTTGAGTTTCTACCAGATAAAATATATGCATGGCGTTTTTAACAGAACTTTCACCTTGTGATCATCTAAATTCAATTAACGGGAATACGCAGACAGTACAACAACTTTTGGACTTCGCTGCCGCCTTTTTAGTATTATTTATGACCTACTAAATTGATTTTCGATGCGGTCATACACCAAGATGCCCAAAAATTTGTATCAGCTGTGATGAGTCACTATTATACGCCTTGAACTCTGGTAATAATCAATAAGAATACCGCGATGGTGAACCGAGGGTCAGACGAGAGATGCACCTATAATGATGTCATGCGAAAAAATGTTGCTTGGGAAACAATTCGTGCTATCTGGCGAAAACAAAAAGCACAACTATACAACTATACATATATCTAGGCAAATGTTTGTCGCTCGAGACCCCGTAAAGCCGGCTCAGAACTCGGAATTGAGCTTGAGTGGAATTAGCTAGAATGTTTTTATAGCAAAGAACCGATGGCGATCTAAATGACATCATGCGAATGGCGCTAATGAAGTAGCGAAAACAAAAACAAACGCTAAACATTCAGATATGTATCTGCAACGGCCCAAACATATAAATAGCAACGAATTCTTTCCAGCTCAAGTATTTTTTATGACAACACTTTTCCCGTGATTTGCGGGAGATGTTTGAGGTTGATAAAACAAACCTCAAAATATTCCCATCTCGCACATATTTTGGGTACAGTTGCCTCTGAAAACGGGGGAGGCTGGGTACAGTTTCCTCTTAAATGTAGCACTAATCTTCTTTTCGCCGTCTTGTTTGCAGAAATCAACACCCCCGATAAGTTGGAATACCAATTCTTCCCGGCCAGCGGTGGAGTGTTCACCTTCAAGGTGCGTTCTCCCAAAGATGCCCACTTGGCACTCACACCCGCTCCCGAGGAGAACGGTCCGATCTACGAGATCTTCCTGGGAGGTTGGGAAAACACCAAGTCGGTGATCCGCAAGGACCGCCAAAAGCCCGAGGTGGCCGAGGTGCCCACACCGGGTATCCTGGACGCCGGAGAGTTCCGTGGCTTCTGGGTGCGCTGGTATGACAATGTCATCACCGTGGGCCGCGAAGGCGATGCCGCCGCCTTTCTTTCCTACGACGCCGGCAGTCTGTTCCCAGTCAACTTCGTCGGCATCTGCACGGGATGGGGTGCCAGCGGGTCCTGGCAGCTGGATGGTGAGTTTACGCCCAGTTACACCCATTTAGAGGCAAAACAATAGCACAAGTGTTTTTTTTTTCCCTCTGATTAGTTTACCTTTCGTTCTGTTTGGATAATGTGTTGTCGTTTAGTTGTACAATGTAAACATTGTCTTCCTACCAAGAACAACTACGCTTAATGAAATTATTATTATTTATTATTTATATTTGAAGGTAGGATCTTCATATAAAATGCAAAGTAAGCTTTGGAAAGGTTTTAAGACATTTGTTTATTTTATCTGGCATTTAAGATAAGCCTTGAAATAATGATCTGCCTTGAATAATCACATAATCTCTTTAGGGAAGAGTAGTTTATAATATGGGTAAAGATACCGATTAAAGAATTCACATTTTTTAAGAGTATTCTATCTTATGGTTTGTATGAAATTCTAATTCTATTCCAATCCTTTCTCCGCAGAGCCTACTCCCTCGGCGCCCGTAATGGGCTTCGCCGCGCCCACCGGAAGCGGACCAGGATGTTGGGTGGCTGCCGCCAACGGAGAGGTTCCGCCTAACGCCCTGGAGGGAGGATTCGATAGCAGCGAGCAGCTGTACATCGCCCGTGCCCGTCACGAGGGTGACCTGATTCCCGGCAAGCTGCACCCATCGCACGGCGTTACCTACGTGGCCTACGGAGGCGGGGAGCACGGACACGGCGAGTACGAGGTGCTCTGCGCCGCCGGAGGACAGTGGGTGCCCATGGATGCCGGAAACATTCCGGCCAACGCTCTGCCCGCCGGCGAGACCGCTGAGGGCGAGCCGCTCTTCATCGGACGCGCCACCCACGACGGTACCATCACCGTGGGCAAGGTGCAGCCCTCGCACGGATGCTGCTACATCCCGTACGGCGGCGAGGAGCTGGCCTACAAGGAGTTCGAGATCTACGTGGCCAACTAAGTCCTGGGTCAAATCCATGATGTCCAACGCACTAAAACACAATTGTTAGCCTGAGCGTTTTACAGTTAAACTGGGCGCAAAATTTTATTTATATTTGCATTTGCATTTCTACTCAATATTGTTGAAGAATCTCTATTCGATGCCGAAAAGGTTATTATTTTGTTCACCCAAATTGATTAATAAACAATAAATATGTTTAAGAAAATAACATATCACATTTAAATTGGTATATGCAATATCAAAGTTATTTATTTATTTCTTTATTTAGTTTTTATATACTGTATATCAGTATATCTTTTTAGTTTGAATATACTGGGTAACACAAAACTAAGTGGGGCTGAATCAGTATAAATTTCAAATGTTTTAGTATTCCAAAATTTTTTTTTACGGAGTTATGTATGATGTAATCGGTTATTACTGGATCACAAAAGAAAACCCAAAGCTAAAGCTATCTAAGCTATAGCTGGACGGAGCGGATTCTTGGGTGATGAGTTGAAGCGGGATAGTGAGGGGCAGTTTATCTGGAGACACTGGAGCTCTACACGGCCAGAAGTTATTCATACTTATGGGAGTTATCAACATCTAATCCGAATTTTATGAAATTAATCTGAAGCAAATTGGAATGATAAGATTCAAGTTCATTTAATATAATTTACTTCTACTCAATGAAAATCTTTTTCGCTAATCACGTTTCAATGAACATATAAGCCTCCCATAAAATCTAAAAATAGGCAAAAAAAGCACTTTTAACACTTTTAAAAGATTCTAAGCAGGTCACAAAGAATTTACAAGCAAACAAAAAATTCTTCTGTGACATTTTTTATTACTCAGTACAATAACAATAGCTGTTTAGTTAACAGTATTATTAAAGAAAGCATTTATTTGTTTATTTAAGGTAAAATTGACTAAATCAAAAACAAAATTTAAACATAATATTTTTGGTCAATTCTCGATTCGTACTATTGTTCCAGTTTGATTTTACTATTGTGGAAAGATAAAAAGAAGTCGTGTGATTTTATGATAAAAGGAGAAGATTACGGCTTAGTGACCAGCAAGAATTATCATCTTGTCCATTTAAACACCTGGGTTTCAAATAGCATAGAGTTAGAATACGGTTAGACAGAAAGTGTTTTAGGCAACCTTCGAACGACCAGTAACAAAATGATGTTGATTGTCCCTACACGAAGATACTTATTACTTACAAAATTTCTCTAAGAATAATTCACCAATTTTATTACTCTTCTTAAAATAAAAAAGTCTTATAGGTCGTCTTTGACTTGCTTTCCTAACTTGAGCAGAAGCGAAATTAAAAAAACAGCGTTTAAAAATTAAAATTAAAAATTTAAAAATAAAAAGCTTTGGCATTTTTTTATTTTTATTATGGTTATTATAAAATAATAAAGAAAGGGATATCAAATTTTTTGGGATTTACCTTATAATAGGGTAAAATGCCTGTAAGCAATACAGTAGCTGACTTTTGTTTCCAACGAATTGAATGTACCCTTACACTCCGCAAATACCGAGTAAAAAGAGTAAAAAAAAAAATAAAGTGAGTTTTAAATACTGAAGTACCTCTTGAGAGAATTTACAACTCAAGGGATATTAAACCAAAACGAATCTAAGCTTGAGATACAGATACGAGCACCAGGTATAAATATCAAAAATTCAAAGCAAGAAGCACGCGACGAAGCGTTAATAAATTTGCCAGACATGTGGAGTGGAGCAGTTGCTGCGACTGATAAGGTCATTGATAAGGTAAGCGGAGAATGGTATAAATACCTTGAAGAAACCGAACTCTGCAAGCATTCCTTGCAATGGCAAAGTTATTTGCACTACTAGCAGTCCTCTGCCTGGGCCAGGTGATCGGTGCTGAACGTAAGTATTAGTCTATTGGGGGGTTAGGTGATCCTAAGTCCGTATAACGTTGTGCTAATGCAGGCATCGTCAACTGTTACTGGGGCACCTGGGCCAACTACCGCAGCGGCAGTGGCAAGTTCGATGTGTCCAACATCGATGCCGGCCTATGCACCCATTTGAGCTACTCCTTCTTCGGCATCAACGACAGCGGCGAGATTGTGTCGCTGGACACCTGGCTGGACTACGATCTGGGCTTCATCAGCCAGGCCGTGGGTCTGAAGCATCAGAACTCCAACCTGAAGGTCCTGGCCGTCGTGGGCGGCTGGAACGAGGGCTCCACCAAGTACTCCTCGATGGCAGGCGACTGGTACAAGCGCCAGAACTTCATCAACTCGGCCCTGAACCTGCTGCGCAACAATGGATTCGATGGCCTGGACTTGGACTGGGAGTATCCCAACCAGCGTGGCGGCAACTGGAACGATCGCTCCAACTTTGTGACCCTGCTGCGCGAGATTAAGGAAGCGTGAGTACTAGTTCCACTCTTGGAGGCCTCCGAAATGATTGGGTTTGTTCCATAGCTTCGCTCCCTATGGCTATGAGTTGGGCATTGCTGTGGGTGCCGGTGAGTCGCTTGCCAGTGGCTCCTACGAGATCGCCAACATTGCCCAGCACGTCGACTTCATCAACGTGATGACCTACGACTTCGCCATGGCCTCCGATGGCCAGACCGGTTTCAATGCCCCCCAGTGGGCCGTGGAGAACGCCATCTACTTCTGGATGAGCCAGGGTGCGCCGGCCCACAAGCTGATCCTCGGCGTCGGCATGTACGGACGCTCCTTCCAGCTGTCCGACTCCTCCCAGAACTGGCCAGGAGCACCGTGCCGCGGCGAGGGTGCCGCTGGCTCCTACACCGGCTCCACCGGATATCTGGGCTACAACGAGATCTGCCAGAACAACTGGCACACCGTCTTCGACTACAACAATGCCGCTCCGTACGCCTACTCCGGCGACCAGTGGGTGAGCTTCGACAACGTGCTCAGCGTGCAGTACAAGATGGACTTCGCCCTGCGCAACAATCTGGGCGGAGCCATGATCTGGTCGTTGGAGACCGACGACTACCGCGGCAACTGCGGCGAGACCTATCCTCTGCTCAAGACCATCAACAGGAAGCTGCGTTGGTAAAGGCGGATTCCGAATAAACAAGAATAAATGTTTAAAAATTACAAAATTTTAAATTTGAATTAATTGGTTTTTGGTTAAATCATTTCAAGCCAAAAGTCCAAATTTTTAAAGGTTTTTGGTTTTATGCTTTTATAGACTAGCTAGTCCCAACGGCAATACTTTTTATAATACTTATCCGCTAAGTTAACTCTTTTTTTCAGTTTATTGCCAACGTAAAAGTTGAAAGATATTTCCCAGAATTTCTCATATCAAAATCTTTAATTGAGACCGTTCATTTTGGTTCTAACAGTTTAGGTATATTAACTCGAATAGGAAGTAGAAAATTCAAATCTCGATGCCCAGAATCCTTTTCAGTTTTGAGAGATTAAATAAAGCAAAGAATTGACTTTCAAAAAATGATACCAGCCGCCTTGAAACTCCTGATAGGAATAAGTCGATTGAATGACTTGCAGAAAAATACGCAGTATCTAGTGTTTCTTGTTTTACCCGAATTTTAGAATCGAGCTATTATTTAAGAAGTTATTGGGTTATTAAGTGCTCTGCCGCTGCTCGGACGCTGTCTGCCGGCAAAATACTATCCTATGCTAAATGTGGCCTTGGCGATCGCTGATGTAGATGTTCTGTTTGGCGTATATTTAGTTTGAAATTTCGTTACCTGAGTAAAGAATATATAATAGTCGGGGAATTCGACCTAGAGCTCTTTCATGTTTTTTATGGTATAAACATTTTTCTCTGGTTGCTCCTTGCAGTAAACAATAAAAAGTGCAGACTCATTTATAAAATTCTGATAAAGGTAACACTATAGTCTTCAGACCTCACACTCAAAAACAGCGAGGTAGGATTTTTTTAAATTTTGAAGTAGTTAACTAAATCTGAGTAAACTTAAAATTATTCCTCAACTAAATTCACACAGCTTTGTATATAATCATTGCACCGATATCCGGTTAGTTGTTTTCTTTTGCACAATAACCGTTCTTCCTGCTTAATAAATAAATCATAGTACAATAAATGTCGCCATTCTTATTCATGTTCCAGAAGAATGTGTATTTACTTTATCTACGCTTCATTATTGAAGAGGTTTCTAAAAGTAGCTGGCAACAGATTTTAAATCACCATCCAGGAAGATGACAAAGTGGGTGTTCGAGTGGGGTACGATACGAATACCATCATCCAAATCTTAGGATGCACTTAAAATTCTGGTAATAAATTGAAATTTATATGCACAATATAAAACATGAGTGGTATGTGTTAAGGTATAGGTCATTGTGTAGTTTCGGATTCCTCAACCAATGCAATATATTAGACTTTTGTTTTCTATTTCAACAATGAAGTGGCGATTTATCAACATTGCCAGTGTGTACCGATAAGAAATGGTCGGGGAGTGGCCTATATAAACGCCGTCCCATAGTACACGAAGCTATTGCGATCATTAACCGACTAAAGGCATCATGAAGTTATTCCCGATTTGGGCTTTGGCCGCTCTTTGCCTTTGCCTCGGCCAAGTGGCCAGCAGTGAAAGTAAGTAGCCGATGCAGATTGTCCAGGAATAGGTGTCTCAATTGATACTTCCCGCAGAGTTGATCAACTGTTATTGGGGCACCTGGGCCAACTACCGTCCCGGCGATGGAAAGTTCACCCCCTCGGACATCGATCCCTCGCTGTGCACCCACATCAGCTACACCTTCTTCGGAATCAGCGATGCCGGCGAGTTCAAGTCCCTGGACACCTGGCTGGACATGGACGATGGACTGGGTAAGCTACTAATTCAGAGTTTCAGTTAGCTTTAATCTTAAATTATGACAATTATGCTTCTCCCTATTTAGGCTTCATTAGCCAGACGATTGCACTGAAGCAACGCAATCCGAAACTAAAGATTTTGGCGGTGGTGGGCGGCTGGAACGAGGGCTCCGAGAAGTACTCGGCCATGGCCGCCGATCCGGGCAAGCGAGCCACCTTTGTGGCCAGCTCCCTGGCCTTCATCCAGCAGCATGGCTTCGATGGTTTGGATCTGGACTGGGAGTATCCTGGACAGCGAGGAGGCGCTGCGTCGGATCGCGAGAACTTCGTGACCCTGCTGCGTGAGATTAAGGAAACGTGAGTGGCTACAGTGGGGGACTTTTTGGGAAAGGATAATGGAGGCTAACGGATATTAATCATCTACAGCTACGATAAGTATGGACTGGAACTGGGTATTGCTGTGGGTGCCTCCGAGAAGTCGGCCAGCATCTCCTACGACATTCCGGCCATTTCCCAGCACCTGACCTTCATCAATGTGATGACCTACGACTTCCACATGGCTCTGGATGGTTATCTGGGTCTGAATGCTCCGTTGCCCGAGGTTACCGAATCCATTGACTATTGGCTATCGCACGGTGAGTTTGGCAATCTTAACCTGGTAACCTGTCGTATCAGCACTAAGCCAATGGGTTTTACGTTTAGGTGCCCCCGCTGAGAAACTGCTCTTGGGCATTGGCTTCTATGGCCACAGCTACCAGATGTCCGACAGCTCACAGAACTGGCCCGGAGCATCCTGCATTGGCCCCGGATCTGCTGGCATCTACACCCGCGAGAATGGCTTCCTGGGCTACCACGAGATCTGTCTGAACAACTGGCAGACCGTTTTCGATCAACAGAACGGTGCTCCGTATGCCTTCCAGGGCGACCAGTGGATCGGCTATGACAACCCCGAAAGCATCCAGATGAAGATGCAGCTGGTGGAGTCGCGCAACCTGGGTGGCGCCATGATGTGGTCCATCGAGACGGATGATTTCCGTGGCCTCTGTGGCGAGTCCTATCCTCTGCTGAAAACCATGAACCGAGCTATGGGCAAGGATGTTAGCGGAGGAGGAGGTGGTGGCGGAAGCGGAGGCGGTGGAAGTGTAACCCCGGCTCCCACTCCTGCACCCACTCCCGGAGGAGGAAGTGGTGGCGGCGGAGGTGGCGGAAGTGGAGACTGCTCCGAAAATGGTTACTTCTGGTTCAGTGGCAGCTGCAGGTCGTTCTATCAGTGCGTCGATGGCATCCGTTACGACTTCCAATGCGGGGAGGGACTGTACTTTGATCTCACCACCAAAAACTGCAACTGGGAGTGGGAGGTCAATTGCCCCTATTAAATAAACAGAAAATGATAATACGCAAAAATTGCATTAATCTGTGAAATATATTTTTTCAAGAGGCCCCTCACAGGGAGTCGTATAAATCGAAATTTATGACTAGCCAAATCCAGATTAGATTTAACGTTTTCATAATAATATTTACAATGAAAACTCTTAGTCACTGAAAGCGTACTGAACGGAAAGGTCTAAGATAGGCCATGAGGCAACTGCATATGATTCAATTTCAATATTGAAATAATGATATAAAGAATAACAACTCATGGACTTGTCTACCAGAAAGCATATTTGTACACATAAATGAGGTAATGTTAAGAAATGTTTAGTTGCTCGCCTTGTAGACCATGACCACATTAGTTTTTTTTCTTAAAATATAGGTGAAACTTGAATATAACGAAAAATCTTAATTAAAAAAAAGTTATAAAATTACCTGCAATGTTAAATCTTAAAATGAAAACACGAAACAAGGCAGCTGAAAAATTAATTTTTGTAAAATAAATATGCGTCGAGTTATCGGTGCTTTTTTGGGGTGAATTTTTTTTAAACTCATTCAGAAACAACACGGAACTTGAAACACTTTAACTGTTCTGGAAATAAAATTAAACCAAAACTTATAGAAGTAATAAGCCAAATATTACTCAAATTTCAAGTTCGTACGATTAGTGTTTGCCATGGCTTCTTTTAAGTGTATTTTAATGATAATGATAGTTCTGATCTGCGGATGTTCGGCAAAGGAGTGTAAGTAGAAATTGTTGCATTGCTTTGGAAAACTAACCGATTATTCCTGCAGACAACATCTTCTGTCAATATGATTTGGCCTCCTACTATTTCAAAGAACGTAGTCAGTTCTTTGACTGGAACTTGGACTCCAGGCTTTGCACTCACCTGGTCATTGGTTCTGGCATGGGTGTTGATGAAGATACCGGCGAATTGAAGATCACTGACAAACATCTGCTCTTGGAGAAAGGTAAATTGAATTTTCCCATTAATTTGTTTACATTTTTGTAGTTTTTAAAGCAAAAATAATTTAAACTTTTCTTTTGGTATCCACTAATAATTGATAAAATGAATTTATTGATTTAAATAACAATCAGTATAAGACGTTTTTTCGCTAGCATTTAACTAACAGGAATAATTAGAACAATATAATCTTCCCAAACTTTCCAGACATGTTGAACAGCGTTAAAAATATGAAGACTGATAGCATAAGGAAGGTGTTGTTCACCGCCGGTGGATGGCAGGAGGAGTCCAGGGGTTTCTCCAGGATGGTGGCCTCGTCTTCTAGTCGGAACAACTTCTGCACCTCGATGATAGCGTTCATGAACCAGTGGGGATTCGATGGCGTCCAGATAGATTGGCGCTATCCCACGCAGCGCGGCGGTCAGTCGGATGATCACAAGAACTTTGTGCTCTTGCTGGAGGAGCTGGGATTAATGTAAGTGGAGAGCTGGTGGGACTATATATCATCTATAAAGGATTTCCCCATCCGATAGCTTTCGGGAGCACAAGTTTATACTAATGGTGGCTGTGCTTGGGCGAACGGACAAAGGGACCCTGGAGAGTTACAACATCCCGCAGATAGTGAAGAACTCCGACTTTGTCCATCTGATGCTGCACGATGAACGGGATCCGTACCGCCTGCGTCTGGCCTACAATGCTCCGCTCCGTGGGAATGAATATAGCATAACCGATGCCATAGAACATTGGATAGGGCACGGAAAGGCGCCGGAGAAACTCATCTTGGGCATCCCACTGTTTGTGCGTTCCTACACCATGGATAACAACCGGGCAGCGGTGGGATCCCCCTGCAAAGGGCCCGGCAAAAAGACCAAGTTGTCCCGCCGGGCTGGCTTTATGACCTACAACGAATGGTGCGTGCAAGAGTCCAATTGGACGAGGAAGTTCGATCCGGTGGCCAAGGTGCCCTACGCCACGAGGGGAGATCAGTGGGTGAGCTATGAGAACCCACAAAGCATCTGGGCCAAGATGCACCTGCTGCAGAAGCACAAATTGGGCGGCGCTATGGCCTGGACAGTCGATGTGGATGACTTTCGTGGAGCTTGTGGAGAGCGTCATGGCTTACTTCGTGTAATCTTCTCGGCCCTCGGCGACAAGAATGCCCTCACAACCGAAAAGCCCACCACTGAGGTCAGTGGGCTATGTCCGCAGGATGGATTCTGGCGCGATGGCTGGGACTGTCGGTTCTACTACGAGTGTCGCAACGGAGACAGGATCTACTACGAGTGCCCCGAGGGTCAGTACTTCGACGAAGTCCAGTTGATCTGCCGACCGGCCGCTGAGGTCAAGTGTGACAAGGAATTTGTAATCTGGCGACGGGGTATGCCCGTTTACAACTTCAAGAACATGCCGCTGAACCTCAAGATAGTTGACTAGATCCCATAAATACAGATAACTCGATTGGGGAAACAAAGGCTAGCATTTTACTGAGCCGGAGTAATCGCAGCTATTGGTGTTCAGGTCAAAACTTAGTCCACTGGGACAGTCAAAACTGTGGGTGTTCCCGCCACTGCAGTAGTAAAACTTGGAGCAGTTTTCCGGGTCACGAACATATCCCTCAGGAGCACCAGCCGGGCAGCAGAACTCCTCACTGGGCTTGTCCTCGTTCGACTCGTTGGTCAAACCAGAAGGAGTTTTGCCGCCGAAGAGCACGCGGTTGATTTCGTGCAGCAGCGGATAACTCTGTTGGCCACAAGTGCCATGGAAGTCGTCCGACTCCAGGGACCAGATCATGATGCCTGCCAGATGGTGGTCCATCACATACTGCGCCTTGAGCGACAGGCTACGCGCATCCTCGTAGCCCACCCACTGGCGCTGCCTGAAGGCATAGGGCACCTGCTGTTCGGACTCCCACTTCTGGGTCCACTCCTCCTGCTGCATGAGCTCGCAGAGCTCGTTGTAGCCCAGGACACCTGGTTCGCGGGAGTAATTCCCCGCAATTCCCTTGCCAATATGCGGAGATCCTGGCTGGTTGCCCTCGGCGGTGGTCAAAGTGAAGGTGCGTCCGTAGAAGGGCACCCCAAGGACCAGTTTCTCTGGCGGAGCACCTGCCAGCAGCCAGTACTTGACTATGGCGTCCACGTTAAGCTGCTGTTTCCGGCCGGTTGAATCGCTGGCATCACTGGCAGCGGCGTACAGGGGAGCATTGATGCCCACCACTTCGTCCCAAGGACCGTGCAGGTCATAGGCCATCACGTTGATCAGATCCAGATACGGAACAATGGCCGGAATGTCGTAAGATATTTCAGCGGAGAACTGGGCTGATCCCACAGCGGCACTGAGCATGAAGCCAAAGGGTTCCAGGCTAGGAATGGGTTACATTTTAGTGGTCAAAGATGCTCGATCATCTCCTTAGCTTACCCCTCTTTCAGCTCCTTCAAAAACGTAATGTAGTTAGAGCGATCATCGTTCTGCAGACTGTGACGCTGGTCGGGATACTCCCAGTCCAGATCTAGGCCATCGAAACCATGGCGCTGCAAGAACCTGACCACATCGTCCACGAACTTGGCTCGCTTCACGGGATCTCCGGCCACTATAGAGAACCGTTTGGAACCCTCGTTCCAACCACCCACCGCCACCAAAGTCTTGAGCACGGGATTCTTTAGCTTGAGGGCATTGAAGCTTTTGATATTGCCGCGACCAGAGTTATCCTCGAGATCCAAGTAGGCGTCAATCACCCGCAGCTGACCCGTCTCCTCGATGCCCAGGAAGGCGTAGATCAAGTGGGTGCACAGGAACGGATCGATGTTCTCCACGCCGAACTTGCCCAGACCAGGTCGATAAACAGACCAAGTTCCCTGGTAGCAGACAACATGCTCTGCAAGAGGATTACTCTGATAATCCGGGGTAAAGGGATAACTCCTACTTACTTGTAGATTTCTGCTGTGCGATTGAGTTTGCCCCGAGGAGGAGCAAAACCAGACAATATCCGTGCCACATTTCTTAATCACTGATTTCATGTAACCCGCAACTGCACGACTTTTATAGCATCACCACGATTATTGATAAGGAAAAATGTATTTGCGGTTTGTTTTTTAAAGGGAAAACATAGTGTTTACACACTTGTTGCTCAGGAGAGCATGGCAAACAACATGGGTCGCCTTGAGGGTCGTGGTCGAGTCTCCAAAGTAAACGATAAACGATCAATAATAACACCTAGAACTTCTTGAGCTTGGACAGTTGGTTGTTGCGCCGCAGAGCCATTTTCCTCAGGCGGCGCCAGTACTGCTTGGAATTGGGATCCAGCTCGTCCAGCGGGATGATGCCTTGGGTGTTCAGGGACCACAGCCAGTCGGGATACTCAGAATCCGGTTTGATCTGTATCGAGGGGTGATATTTAAGCATATATCCTAGCAATTATGGACAGACTGCTTACCTTTACATCCTCGCCTGTTTTCATGTAGTTGCTACCGCACACATAGTTGACCAATTTATTGGCATCCGTCTCCACGGGAATGATTTTCTTTTCCATAATGGGTCCCAGCTTGCCCAGCTTTTTCTTCTTGCCCGCTTTGGAATATAGTTACTATTAGTTACATATGTATTTAATTAACTATTGCGATCTTTATGTGGAGTCTTACCGGGCGCCGCCGGTTTGACGGCATAACAACGCGTGGAGTTTCCTATCGTTGGAGCTATCAATCGCTGCCTTATCATTTGGAAAACCGCCGTCAAGTTGCTCATGTTTGCTGTGTGTTTTGTTTACTCCTAAGTTGTCACTTGAATTGACAAAAAAACTGTTAAATTAGTGCAATGTATTTACAAAACTGAACGTTTTGTTGTATAATCTGCACAATGTGAGTGCGACGTTGCAGCCCTGGCTAAAAAGTACGGTCACACTAAGCAGTCAGCTGTTATATCAAAATAAACAACAATCAAGTGAATTTTTTTAATAAAAAAAGGTATTGCCCAACACATATAGCGCTAATTATAAATATTTAAAGATTAACTGAGTACAATAATAACTAAACTAAAGATTATTTGTGTCAGTTATTTGAAAGCAAAAAGGAATATCGGCTGACTGTCATCTCTAACTCGACACCGGCTATAACGAATATTACACAAGTGACAACGCATAGTTTGAATAAAAAGCGTTGGCAAAATGGTGCGACTGAGAATGCCCTCCAACCGAACACTGGGAAACATATGCGTCTACGGCGCTGTGGCCTCCATATCCGCCGTGATGTACATGCGCTGGAAGATGGAGGATCGGGTGAGATCCTGCGAATACTACAAACTGGCGCTAAAAGCACTGCGAAACCATCGAGGAGCTGTGGGTCTCCTGGGGGAGCCCATCAAGGATTCGGGTATTGATCTGTCTAATGCCAACAACAATTGCAATGCGGAGATGGCGCATTTCGAGGTTTCCGTGCGGGGCAGCAAAGATAAAGGTACACCCATGGACTCCTAATCCAAATACAGATAGTAACTAATGTATTCAATCCACAGGAACCCTATACTTCTGGGCGTCCCATCAGCCGGATAGAGGCTGGCTGATTGACCGACTGGAGCTGGAAACCAAACTTAATCCCGAAAAGCGCTTCCTGCTCAAGAAATCCGAGGAACTAACCTTCGATCTGCCCGAGAGTCTGAGCAAAGTGCCCGCCCAACAAGTGGATTCCGATGTTATTCTTTCCGAAGCAAATCTACTAAATGCCAAACAAACGGAAAAGCATTCAAAGTAACCAAGAATTCCGATTCAATTAGTTTATTCTCATTAAATTTGACTAATTCAAGCAATCTTAAATGTTTTATAGTTATGTTATTTTAATTACAAATTTATTGTTTTTATAAAATCAAAGTCTTCAGTTATTGTTTGTCAATATAGAGCTGGCAAAAGGATCAGTGGTTTAGCTTAGTTAATATTCATGCTCATGCTGTAGGTGGTGGTGGTGGTGGTGAACAATCGGGAAAGCAGAAAACTTGAATGGGTGCTCTAATAATAGCGCTTAAAATAGTCGAGAGTCGGCTGTTTGGTGTTCCTAATTCCGAAGAACTAGCTGGCCCATCTAGAGCGCAGATCTCGTGTTTGATTCGTTTAAAATTAGAATAATACATAGGTCAAAGGACATGATAAAATCCGCGTTTAATGCTCTTTCTTAAACGATAAAGGCGACAATTGGTGGCGATCGTGACTCAGACGAGGCAGCAGTGCATCATCGTTCACCGTCAGGCTAAAGTCATCCAAATGCTTGCAATCAAATTATCTCCGATCGTAGACGTTATAGTTATGTATATGCACTTTCGTCGTTATATAACACAGTATAAATACACGCTGTCTATATATGTATATATGTAGGTATATGTTCGTATGTATATAGCCAATTACAGACATTTTATTTGGCGGGCTGGCGCCTGCCCGCCCTCGTATTCGTATTCCTGCTGCTTCTGTTTGGATGTTGTGGTGTTAATGCTGATGATCGGTTCCTATGCTCGCTTGGCCATGGCAAGTGGAAGACTGTTGGGCCGCTTTGTCGACTGTGTCCGCTCCTCTTCCGCTTGCACCTCCTGGTCTTATTGCGTCTTCAGCTCCTTGCCAATGCTGTACGAGACGATTTTGCTCCAGTCGATCTTGGTCCTGGTGATGGGCAGCTGCCGGCGCATGGCCTTGAAAGTCGTGTCCGACATCGTCTGGTAGTTCTCCGAAATGGCCAGCTGGTACTCGTTCTCGGCCTCCTCAATCAGACGGATTACCTCCTTGGCCAGCTGCTGCTCGTTGCTGACCACCACGCTCTCGCGGCACTCCTTCGAGGACACCAGCTGTACGTTGCCGTCCTCGTAGTAGTGCACCTGCACCTTTAGCACGCCCTTCAGTTCGGCGGATCCGTTGCCCGCCTGGAAGCTGACATGCCACTGGGAGCGCCATCGGCCGTTCCAGTAGTTCTTCGGCTGAAACTGGTGGTCCTCGATGCAAATGGTCAGGGTGATCTGGTTGCCCTGCGCCTTTCCGAAGACTGAGCTGACCTATCGAGAGAATTTGCAGGGTTATAACATGCAGGAGATCTACTCCTCAGCTGGGCATACCCCGTGTCTATAGTGACTGGCAGTGTAGGCGAGCGTCTCCAGATCCAGGGCGGCCCTCCATGGTTCCGCGCTAGCATCCGCCTCCACGTCCTGGTAGTCGGAGGCCTCTTTCCGTAGGTGGTCGTATTTGAAGGCTTGCTTAGTGCGCGGATCGTAGAAGCGACCGTTGCCTGGAATGTAATCGCTTATCAGTGAAGGCTAG
This sequence comes from Drosophila elegans, assembly GCF_018152505.1. Lineage (NCBI taxonomy): Eukaryota > Metazoa > Arthropoda > Insecta > Diptera > Drosophilidae > Drosophila > Drosophila elegans. The sequence goes on along the minus strand of NW_024545903.1, from coordinate 4,899,064 downwards.
AGATATCAGCCAAAATGCCAAACATTTGGAATGTGACTCATGGCGGGGCTTTGTCCGTTTATGGGCATAAGCTCGTTGACTCCACTCACCCAGATCGTTGTGCTCCGATATGATGGCGTTGTGGTCGGTGCCCTCGATGCGGACCGGGGTCAGCTGGTCCTTGTTGTACTGGGCAAAGGCGTGGCTGGCCCCATCCTTCAGCAGGGTATCGTTCTTCAGGAGCTCGCGCACATCGTTGAACACCTCGTTGAACTCGCCGGGCGGCGCGTGCAGGATGAAGTCCGCCACGATGCGCACCTTCTCCTCATCGGTGATCGGGGTCTGCTCCATAGTTCCACTGGGTGATTCACGAATTCGGGGCAGGGGCGGTTGTTTGGTTTGGTCTGATTTCCGGTTCCCTGGGTTCTGGTACTGGCCGGGATCGCGCTGTGGTGTGCTTGGGCGTTGTGGTGTTGCTGGAACTCTTTCTCAACACTTTTCTACGGCTCTGCAACGAGTTGCTATCTTTTTTCTCCGCAATTAATGGGCCAAGACGATGACGATTCGATTCAGTGTTTTTTTCACTCTGCGCTAGTGATGGACGTTACTTGTGTACCTGTACCTGCTATTTTTCACGATTATTTTTAATGACCGGTCTCCACTGCTACAAAAACCGACACAAGAATGGCAAAACGATGGCGGGCCCCTTTGAATTCGTAATAGTAATAATAATCAAAAATAAAACAATTTAAAATAACTTATTTACCTAAACTTTACCTAAACGTCTTACTTATTTTAATATCAAACCGATATGATAATGCCATTATAGCGCAAAAAATAATTTTGCCGTTCCCTTTGTTCATAGAAAACTTAAAGGATTTTATTTAATAAGCAAACAAAATTATCTCCGCCTTAAATTTTTAGTGCTGATTAATTTAACAATTAAATTGACTTTGAACATCTTAACAAATACTTTGTGGAGCAGAAGTCGCTAACTTGAATAAATGAGTTTTAAGTACAGCACAGCTCACAAAAGTAAAACATAAAAAACATATTTAATAAAATATGATCCTCAGTTTTTAAGAGAGCTGTCAACCAGTGGTCCGCGGTATAGTGTTAAAAGTTTTGGGGAGTACCTTGTTCCTGATACGTGTCTACGTATCTTACCAACTGTGATACTTTTCTTTACATAAGTATTTATGTTATATGTACCTTAGAAAAGTGGTGAGCTAGAGTTATTTAGGTACTGAAGTAATTTATATATAGTTTGCTAAATAGGTTAATAAGTTACATTTTTATTTGTTTTTGTTTATATAAGTAATAAGTAATAATAATATAAATTATACTGCAACTTGAACAAAATATTTCAACTTTATTCTTTATAAGGGATATTTGCCAGTGCGTATAACAAATAGTATAACACAATTATTGTATCTCCGATTTATTTTATATTGTTATTGGGACAGATACCCAAAAATATATGCAGTAATGGCGTTTAACTTAACCTAGATAATTAAACTGTTGTGTACCTTGTCCCCACCTAGGCGTTTTTTCTCTCAAATACTTATACCCTATTTAGTTCCCAACACTGTTGGCAACACTTAGTTGCCAACACTGCCATTAACAGAGTGTGCTCAAGGAATGTTAGCGGGGACTTACTCCGCAGCTAGCGAGGCCTTACACCACAGCGAAAATGCATTAGAGCTGGTAAAACATCGATGAACCCTGCCAAACATCGATAGAACCTATATTTTAAAAACATCGATGACGTCGATTTTTGTATCGAGGACTTGCCATCTCTGCCGCTCTCTGACCAATTTTTTTCTTGATTTTGAATTGAGCGGTTGTCTCGCGCGTCGATCGGAGTTTCAAAACCGTTTCGCTCTTGCAGCTTCGCAGATTCTCACGAATTAAGCGACAAAAGTGGGCAAAAATACGTTTAACGATCTAATTACTGAATTTAATTCGCCAAAGTGTACAAATCATAACGAAATACCAACGAAAAGTGCCTTTTTTAACCAAGAGTTGGTAACACACATACCAACGCTAGGACCGAAGCACACACACAAATGCGCGCGCTCAGTGGTGTGCGTGTAACCACTTTTTTACCTGGTCTTACCTGTTTGCGGAGCGAAAGAGAGAGGGCGAGGGAGAAAGAGAGTGTTAAAGCGGATGAGTGAAAGATAAAAGTGAACGAAATATCAGGCAGAGCAGCTGCACCGAAATCGGAATAAGTCGGTCTATTATCACGGGGCGAACTGTACGAGTTCGATTTCGATTGAATTGAATTGATAATTGATAATTGAGCGGTTGCCATGAAAATGCAGTCCAAACAAACGGCACACTGAGAGAAACAAGAAAAGTGCAAATAGAAATAGAAGTGGCAATACAAACAGAGCACGTAAAAGTAAAAGGTGTGCCAAAGTGTGAGTGAGTGGACAGAATAATACTGGGTGATTCACAAAGAAGTGCTCTAAAGTAGTGGTCCGGCTGAAAAAAAGTGTCAGAGATGGCGGATCGCCGCTAAGGAGCATGTCCACCAGTGTCAAGCGATTGTCCAGTAGCCACTGCATCATCATGTCGGTGACCCAACAGGCCGGCGTCCTCAATCCCGCTCAGCAACAGACGCACCAGCAGCACAAGCGGAAATGCCGCGACCTCGGCCGGCGACTAATCCCCGCGAGACCGCTCCTGGCCGTCCTCGTGGCGCTCAGTGTCTTGTCACCCGCCCTCGCGATTCTCTCGCCGCCGGACAAGACCTCCTTCCGCGACAACCGAAAGCCCGCCTTCAAGAACTGTGCCGGATACGCTCCGAAGGTCAAGGAAGAGCAGCCGGAGAACACCTACGTGCTCACCGTGGAGGCTGCCGACCCCGATCCCGACCAGGTCATTCGCTACAGTCTCGTCCAGTCGCCGTACGAGCGGCCCAAGTTCTTCATCAACCCCAGCTCGGGCGTGATCACCACCTCCCACACCTTCGACCGCGATGAGCCGATCCACGAGAAGTTCGTCTTCGTCACTGTTCAGGCCACGGATAATGGGCTGCCCCCGTTGGACGACGTCTGCACCTTCAACGTGACCATCGAGGACATCAACGACAATGCTCCGGCATTTAACAAGGCGCGCTACGACGAGTCCATGTCGGAAAATGCCCAGGTGAGTGTATCTCTTGGACTAAAATGGAGTTGGCTCACTCTGTCCACCATTGCTTGCCAAATTCGTGGACCCCGGATTACTGCGGTTTGGCCAAGTAAGTGGGTCGGTGTCGGAGTGATGTCATTCCGTTCGATTTCGCCCCCCTCTGCCGTCATGTCATGCACCTAGCATAATTGTGTTATTGAACTAAGAAAAAAATGAGACCAGGAATTTAAAGTTTTGTACTGAGGAATTTAGTTTAAAACTTGGAAACCTAATGCAGAATAGGCCAAATACAGAAAAAGTTATCCAAAAAATTTTAAAATTGTAAATTTTCAAACGAAATAAAGGTTTTTTTTGTTGAAGCTAAAAGTTCAACAATTTTATTATTTTATCGCGATTATATATGGAATAGAATTGAATTAAAGAAATTTAAATTATCATGAAGAAATTATAAAATCGCAACATATGTATGCTTTGGTAAATTCAGTAAAATTTGTAAGAAAAGACAATTTTCTTATTTTTTTTTTCTAATAAATGTACTTTTGAGACGATTCCAAATCTGGACTACTGGAATTTATGTGCTTTTCCCACTATCGCCCACCTGCCCACTTTAAAAGACAGACGCCCCAACTGTCGCACGTCCTGCAGTCCATGCAGCGTTAATTAACCACTCGGCCAGTTCATGGGCGAACATCTTCATGGGCGGAACTAGTTTTCGCTTGGCGTAGGAGGGCGACCACTTAGAGACGAGTTTTGGGTTCATTGCTCGCCCGGCTCGATACTAGAAACCTTGAAACCCTTTCCAACGCCCTGGGCCGCTTTTTCTTTTACGCCATTTCCATGTTTGCGACTAGAAAATCTTGTCGTCGAACCAAATAACTAAGGGCAAGTCTACAAGGCCAACTATGAAAACTAATTTTAGCTTAAATACATGTTAGGGCATAAACATTTTGTGTAAAATTTTCCCAACAATTTCTACAAATTATTAAAAATACTTTGCAAACTTATTAGTTATTGTGTACAAACAAATTGCTTAGACAACGATTACTTTAAGTGAAGACTAGAGAATAAAATAAAACACTTAACAAACGTATTAAGAAGATCAATTTTACGTTTCCAAAAATTAACTTTTATTCCTTTATATAATACAAAAATGTTGGGTGTATTTTAGAAAAATGTATTAAATAATTTTCATTGTTCAACAAACAAAACAATATTAACGTTTCGGCATCCCTAGTTCCTAATACCATCAAAGGAATACTATACTAGAAAGTTCTTAACGTCGAATGCCTGCCTTCCCTATTCTAATTTCCTCTTTTTTTTGCCGCTGCTATTTTTAGCAAAGCTTTGTAGCAGCAAAATTTCCGGGAAAAGGTTTCAGTTAAACTTAGGCTTTTGCTCAGGTAGCATTGAAGAAAAGGTGGTTGAAGGAAGTAGAGCGGAGAAATGTGTTTGATCCTGATTTGGGCAAACTTGCAGGAAAGTTGGACTAGCGGAAGGAAAAGAGAAACCCCCAAAAATGTTTTGCTTTATCTCTACCTTTTACTTGCAGCCCGACGCGGTGGTGATGTCTATCAGTGCCAGCGATTTCGACGATGGAAACAATAGTTTAGTCGAGTACGAGATTCTGCGGGAGCGCGACTTCCAGTACTTCAAGATCGACAAGGAGTCGGGAATTATCTATCTAAATCGACCAATTGACAAGCGACCCGGCCAGTCGTATGCGATAAACGTGCGGGCTTACAACGTTGTCCCCGATCCGCCGCAGGATGCGCGTACCGAAGTGCGCATCCGAGTGGTGGAGTCCTCGATCAAACCGCCGTCCTTTGTGAACCCCATCGACACACCCATCTACCTGAAGGAGAATCTCAAGAACTTCACACATCCGATCGCCACATTACGGGCAGTATCCAATATGCCAGATAAACCGGAGGTGATCTTTGAGCTAAATACTGGCCGAACAGAGCAGACAAACAGCAAAAACACTTTCGTGTTCAATCAGATCGGCAACGAGGTGACCATTAGCCTCGGCAAAACTCTAGACTACGAGGCCATCACGGACTACACGCTCACCATGATTGTGCGTAACACCCACGAACTGGGCACGGAGCATCAAATCAAAATCCAGGTGGAGGATGTGAACGATAATATTCCCTACTACACGGAGGTGAAATCGGGCACGATTTTGGAGAACGAACCGCCCGGCACACCTGTGATGCAAGTGCGCGCCTTCGACATGGACGGCACTTCGGCCAATAATATTGTATCCTTCGAGCTGGCGGACAACCGAGAGTATTTCACCATCGATCCCGATACGGGCAACATCACCGCTTTGACAACTTTCGATCGCGAGGAGCGTGATTTCTACAACGTTAAGGTGATTGCCAGCGACAATTCACCGTCGAGTTTGTTTGATAATGGCGAGCCAAACCGCGGCCACCAGGTGTTTCGCATTTCTATTGGCGACAAGAACGACCACAAGCCGCACTTCCAGCAGACAAAATATCTGGCGGAGAGGCTGCTCGAGGACGCCAACACCAATACCGAGGTGATTGAGGTGAAGGCCGAGGACGAGGACAACGCTTCACAAATCCTCTACAGCATCGAGGGCGGCAACGAGGGCGACGCCTTTAAAATCGGCCTTAAGACCGGCAAGATCACGGTCAATCAAAAGTTAGACTACGAAACGATCACAGAGTACGAGCTGAAGGTGCGGGCCTTCGACGGAATTTACGATGACTACACCACGGTGGTGATTAAAATCGAGAACGTAAACGACAACCCTCCGGTTTTTAAGCAGGACTACAGTGTCACCATTCTGGAGGAGACCACCTACGACGACTGCATCCTTACAGTGGAGGCCTACGACCCGGACATAAAGGATCGCAACGCCGATCAACATATTGTTTATTCGATGCACCAGAACGATGGCAATCGCTGGACCATCGACAACAGCGGCTGCCTGCGGTTGGTCAAAACGCTGGACCGCGATCCACCCAACGGCCACAAAAACTGGCAGGTGCTGATCAAGGCCAACGACGAGGATGGGGTGGGCACCACGGTCAGTAAGCTAAAGGAGGTGACGATCACGCTGAAGGACATCAACGACAACGCTCCGTTCCTGATCAATGAAATGCCCGTCTACTGGCAGGAGAACCGCAATCCCGGCCATGTGGTACAGTTGCTGGCCAATGACTACGACGACACTCCGGGGGCGGGTAACTTCACCTTCGGCATCGACAGCGAGGCCTCGCCGGACATCAAGACGAAGTTCAGCATGGACGGGGACTATCTGCACGCCAATGTGCAGTTCGATCGGGAGGCCCAGAAGGAGTACTTTATCCCCATCCGCATCAGTGACTCTGGCGTTCCGCGGCAGAGTGCGGTGAGCATTCTGCATCTGGTGATTGGCGATATCAACGACAATGCCATGAGTGAGGGCTCGTCGCGCATCTTCATCTACAATTACAAGGGGGAGGCGCCGGAAACCGACATTGGTCGCGTGTTCGTGGACGATCTGGATGACTGGGACCTGGAGGATAAGTACTTTGAGTGGAAGGACCTGCCGCACGACCAGTTTCGGCTGAATCCCAGCACGGGAATGATCACCATGCTGGTGCACACCGCCCAGGGAGAATACGATCTCCAGTTCACAGTGACCGAGGAGTCAATGTTCGTGCCCCGTCACTCCGTGGATGCCGATGTCACCGTGGTGGTTCGAGAGTTGCCTGAAGAGGCGGTGGACAAGAGTGGCAGCATCCGATTCATAAACATAACCAAGGAGGAGTTCATATCAGTGCCACGCGACTTTCGGTCGCCTGATGCTCTTTCCCTCAAGGATCGCCTACAGCACTCTCTGGCCAAGCTGTTCAATACCTCGGTAGCCAACGTGGACGTGTTCACGGTGCTTCAAAATGAGAATCAGACGCTCGATGTGCGCTTCTCCGCCCACGGCTCGCCTTACTATGCCCCGGAAAAGCTAAACGGCATAGTCGCCCAGAATCAGCAGCATTTGGAGAACGACCTGGACCTGCAGATGCTAATGGTGAATATCGACGAGTGTCTGATCGAGCGGTTCAAGTGCGAGGAGTCGTGTACAAATGAGCTGCACAAGAGTTCGGTTCCGTACATGATCTACTCGAACACCACCTCGTTTGTGGGCGTGAACGCCTTTGTCCAGGCGCAGTGCGTGTGCGAGGCTCCTTTGATGACACGTTGCCTGAACGGAGGAAGTCCGAAGCTTGGCGAGAACGACGTGTGCATCTGCACAGACGGTTTCACCGGACCCCACTGCGAACTCGTTTCCGTTGCCTTCTACGGCACCGGGTATGCCTTCTATGAGCCCATCGCCGCCTGCAACAACACAAAGATCAGCTTGGAGATCACGCCCCAGATTGACCAGGGTCTGATCATGTACCTGGGTCCTCTGAACTTCAATCCTCTGCTGGCAATCTCGGATTTCCTAGCTCTGGAGCTCGATAATGGCTATGCGGTGCTGACTGTGGACTACGGATCGGGTGCCACACGGCTTCGGTATCAGCACATTAAGATGATGACAGACCGCACCTATCAAGTGGACATCCTCCTGCAGCGTACTAGCATAGAGATGATAGTGGACAACTGTCGGCTGTCAACGTGCCAGACTCTGGGTGCCCCAGTCGGACCCAATAAGTTCTTAAATGTGAATGCCCCGCTGCAGCTGGGCGGCACCCCGGTGGACTTGGAACAGTTGGGAAGGCAGCTAAACTGGACCCATGTGCCCAGCCAGAAAGGATTCTTTGGGTGCATTCGTAATCTGACGATCAACGAGCAGACCTACAATCTGGGAATGCCCTCAGTCTTCCGGAACATCGACAGCGGCTGTCAACAGTCCGTGGCCGTGGCATTCAGCTTCGGAATCGATCGCAACTTCATCATCGCGATCATCGTCTGTCTCGCGCTACTGCTGATCATCCTGCTGGCCGTCGTGGTTCAGAAGAAGCAGAAGAACGGCTGGCACGAGAAGGACATCGATGACATCCGCGAGACGATCATCAACTACGAGGACGAGGGTGGCGGTGAGCGGGATACGGACTACGACCTGAATGTCCTGCGCAGTCAGCCCTTCTACGAGGAGAAGCTCTACAAGGATCCGCATGCGCTGCAGGCGAGCATGCGCGACCCCAACGACATACCGGACATCGCCGACTTCCTGGGCGACAAGAAGGAGAACTGCGACCGGGACGTGGGCGCCACCACCGTGGACGATGTGCGGCACTACGCGTACGAGGGAGACGGCAACTCCGACGGCAGCCTCTCGAGCCTGGCGTCCTGCACCGACGACGGCGATCTCAACTTCGACTACCTGTCCAACTTTGGACCGCGCTTCCGCAAACTGGCCGACATGTACGGCGAGGAGCCGTCGGACACCGACTCCAACGTGGACGACGACCAGGGCTGGCGCATCTAGAAATCTTGGCCAGCCACAGGGTTGATGATGACGTAGAAATGAAAAGACTTTTTATATACTAAGAGTTGTACGGATGTTGATAGTGGCGGGATAAGGCGCCGGCCTAGCCGGCCCCTAAGTCGATTCAAGAGAGTTATATATATATATGGGTAAACTATGTATATATTATATACATACATATATTTTTATGGAGGAGTATTGCAAGGGCACAGGGGAACACGTTTTTGTTTTTTGTTTTGTAAATGCAAAAAGTGATCTTGATCTTACGTAAACGAACTATATTAACTAAAGCTAAAACTAATGTAGCCAAGCAACTGCGAACAAACCACAAACTTCTGCAGAACTGTTATTGCTTCGATTCCACATATTAGGTAAAACACATACACACATTGAAACTAAACAGCGACCGAAATATTCCTATAAAGAGAATTCGAAATCAGTATGCATTTTTCATTGCATAAAAATACATTACACCAACACTAGATCGTAGTTAAATTAAGAATTTATGTTAGCTGAAAATGCATTACACAACGTAATACGAAGAATTATATCGCGTGAGAGCCTAGACAAGACAGATCTTCAATTAGAATTCGTTGGAACTTCCGAACTAAAAGAAAATTACACTAAATCAAAGGGTAACTCAATTTGATAAGACAAGTCGGTACATTTAAGTTAACACTTTAATCGTAATTTATCTAGAACTATAGACCCCATCAATATCAGTATAAGTTCTTAGGGTTGTCTTCTAGTACATGTATAAATCAGTTTAACCTTATTTAAACTCTTCGAATCGAGGGAGACCGTAACTCTCCCTGTAATGTGTGCAGCTATATCCATGTTATATTAAAAGGGATATAATATATATATTTATAGAGACATACATATATGTAAGTAAAAATGTTCAATAAATCAATGCGATATGTATTTTTGTAAGTCTTTTTCCGTATTTACTAAGACTCAAGTAAGCCGTAAGGGGGACATTTTTTACATGCCAAGGCGAACCAACATAACAGTGAAAAGCTGAAATACTTTATTTATATATAGTACATATTAATTAATTGTATAATTTACAACAAACGAAAGAGCCACACAAACACACAGTAAATGTGTTAAAATAAAAAACATAATAAAATCGAATATATTTCTGTGTGTTGATCATTTAACGGGCGAGATAAGCGGTTGAGGAAGCGCATCAGACTTGAAAACGTAAAGATCGATCGGAGGTGCCACATAGAACCGGAACACTTTTATAGGCCGCCAGCCCGAAAAGCCCCGCTCCCTGGATTTTCATTAGAACTAATGAAAATGTACACAAGTGCTCCAGCTAGCTATGCTTGCTCTTCGCCAGACACACATAAATACATATGTGACTGTTGGTATATAGGCATGAACGTATATAAATGGTAAGTCATTGACTGAGGCGTCGGCGAGCGCTACTGTAAACTGTAACCGGAGGAAAAGCGTCATTATCTTATCAGCGGAAAGTAGGTTACGCTCGCCTTTGGATTCGTTCGTTCGGTTTGAACAAAATCGATTGCGGCACAAGTCAATGAACAAAATTGGAGCGGTTCAATGGGTAAACGAGCGGCAAATGGAAACGAAAATGTGTATTGATTGGAGCAGGTGCAGTTTACTTCTCTTCAGCTTCACTTTTGTATCTGTGATCGCTGACGCAGAGAACTTCATTAAGATTTGCATGTCTGATATGTCAAGGCATCTTTATCTGTTAGATATGACTTTGAGTCAGACGGATGTGATGCAGCTGCTGTCTGGAGGTCCTTTTAAGCGGAAGATTAATGACTCGAGGTGCGTATGAAAATATTTATTATACTTGAAACGAAATTGATCTAGAACTTGTGAAGATTTAAAGCGTCAAAAGCATTTGTTTTGAAGCTTATAAGAGTTTTACATTCCAGGGATTCATTCAATTTCAATGGACTCTTCAAACATATCAACATTTTGAAAGCTACCGAAGTCAAAAGAAACTTGAGGCGGCCTTCAAGTGTCTTTCACTTTAAAAAAAGGGATCAACATGTATAGATGTCAAGGGTCCATCAAATATTCAAATTTCCGATCAATTAAATGCATGCTCAAGTATAAAGCACTTCGAAGCAAACGCATCAGTTTTTTGGTCTCGAAAATGAGTACATTGCGGAAATGCCCGACAGAAAAAATCGATCTGACGACGACAGATGTCTTTTTAATTTCGGAGTTAAGGCTTGAATTCCAGCAGAAAAAAACGGCAGAAATTTGTGCCGGACGTGCCGACGTGAGGTTTCACCGGCAACATGTGGCTCTGGGCCGAATAACCAAAGGAAGCGCAGAGAACAGGCGAAAATCGGCAAGAAAAATGGTTGAGTAATCAAATAACCTATTCTGGCTACCTGCGCAGCTGCAGCTGCCAACGCACTCCTCAGGTGTGTATGGGCCCGATTCTGTGGCCCCTGGGATGTTTGGCCAGTGGATTAACATGGCAGGGCTAGGGCGGAGGAATCCCGCGGAGGTGAAGAGGCAGGCAGGGTCGGAAGAACCCAAGCCAAGATGAGAGCCAAGACTTGGCTACCTGGGCTCACTCACACGCAGCTACAGAGACTCTCGCGTTCAGATATACAGATACAGGTACGCAGATAACTCACCTTGACGCCAACGCCAGTCGTACGAGATACACAGATACTCACCCATACGCGGGCAAATTTTAACGGAAAAATGAAAGCAAATCTTTGTAAGCAACTTGGCTTGCTAATGCTTGCTTGAGGAAAAACCAGTATTTCTGAAACGGCTCCGATCGAGGTGTGTATCTGTTGGATGGCTGTCTCTCCACGGACTTCTCTTCGGCTGGTCTGCCTGAGCTCAGGTCGTGGAGTCTCTCTTTGAGTTCAAGTTCCATTCCCCAGTCTTCAAACATCTTCACACCCCACTCAACCCAACTCGAACCCTAGCTTAGGACTCAACTGTGGATACAGAAATACCAACTGACCCAAAGGGTTTCCCATTCTGAGTTGTTTCGATGGCTGAGCTAACACTTTGTTGTTTATATTGACGTTTATTAAATGTTATTATTATTTTGGGAGTTTATTGGGTACTAGTACTTGTTAGATTTTTTATTACAGCTAGTAATTTTATTGCGATTTTAAAAACACTTATGCATGCCAAACATTTTAATGCCTCTTACATTAAAAACTAAATTTATTTTGTTTTTCTTGGCATATTTCTTAAGTAATTAACTAAGTGATAAATTAAATTTTATATTGATTTACCGATTTTTTAACAAATATTAGCAAATCTTAAGTTTCGAAGCCATAAGATCCATTTTCCTCTGCTAATCTTTGAGTATCTCAATTTGTTCTCGCATTCAATCCACTCAGCTCCAAGGCACTCAACTCTTTTCCTTTTTGTCACGCACGAATCGAACAACTCCCGCGACGTTCTGCAGAAACAGAAAAACAGAAAAGATACAGATACTTCCACAGCTGCAGATGGATACGTATTGATGGGGCACGTCTTGGCGTTTTACTACCTGTTGATGGGGAAGATGCCTCTGCCAAGGTCTCGCTTTGATTAATTACGGTGGAACGGAGTACAGCGGAATGTCCATGGATGAACAGTCGAATGCATGGCGGCCAAGATGCCTATTAACACTCGCTGACTATCCATCACAGTTTCAATTACCAATTTGACCAGACAGACTGACTACATTGATTTGAATTATTGCAGAAGGCATCGCTATAATCACTAATATTATAGCCAGTTCATAACACTCACAAGTGAGTGAGTGAGTAATACATATAAATCGAAGTTTAGATGTTTTAAGGACTAAATATTTAAAATAAAATAATGACCGTTAAGTACTGTCACATAAAAAATTTAGATTGCTCTTCTTTTATATCCTACTGTATACAAATTTGGCAAACTTTAATCAGAACAGATGCTAGAACTTGGGTTCAAAACACCTTCTCCGCCCATTTCCGTTCGACAGGGACTAGCCAAAGGTGTTCTCAGGGAAACTAAATGGTTTCCAGATGATCCAAAGTTTTGTTGCAAATTAATTCCTCCCTCATCCGGCGGCGGCAACTGCTTTCCCGTGACCCCAGCGGTTTGGGAATTGACCAACTCCAGCCCGAACTGCTCCTCTGGGCTGTTCTCCTCCAATGAGCACGCACTGCCAGAACCCATGGGAAAATGCAGCTCCGATCTGGGCGGAATATGCACTTGCATGATATATGGCGACCGCAAACGGTTTCCCTTGCCCATCTTATCACCATGACGCCTTCTACGGCACTAATAACTCTATGAAGTCGGTACGTGGCTTCTGTGCTAAAACGCTTATTAGTTACCGCCGATCCCTCGGCCAGTCGGAATGCATAATGATTGTGGCTGCCGCTCATAAAGGGAAATTTTCGAAAAGAAGACGATAAAATGCTGACCATCGGGACGTGCCCGTTTGCAGTCGATTCTTTGCGATTATCGATGCCCGGCACGTACTCGCGCCTGATTTGTGGCGATCAGCAGGGATCGCCAACACTCGTGGCAGAAATAATAGGCACGGGATTAGGAGGAAAGGTAACCCCCTCGGAAAACCAATTTTCGGAATGCAGAAAAAACAAGAAACGAGGTGAGCAAATTCACACTCTACCACAACCTCATACCTATTGTTTTTGTCTTGTCTCTGGCTTCTTATTTGGGTTTCTGTGCAGGTGCTTTGTCTCCATTACCCTGGCCATCGCTCGACCGAAAGCTGAAACACTTTGGAAACATATTGCAATCACAGCAGAAAATATGGTCTTAAACTAGTTTCGCCACGTTTTCGCTGAAATTGAGACCAGCACTTGACTTGACACTAACGCTGGCCAAATACCGCAGTTGTCAAAATAGTCTAAACAAAAACAGAAATGAGCAAAACAAAAAAGCAAAAGACTCCAAACTTCGAGTATCAGCAAAAAAGGAGAGAAGAAAGTTTAAAGATGTATTCCCGTAGGAACGAAAATGTAAGTCAAGACAAATATTTCAAGTTTTTGATGATATTTTCTTTTTAAATAGAGTTTTGATATTTAAAGTAAAAATTAAGAGGATAAAAAAGTCTTTATACAAACTTACGATGTATTCTTTTAATCTGTTCAGAAAGGCTATAAAATTATACTCAAATACTATACCATTTGCTATGAAACTTGGATAAGCTTAGGTGTTCATTAGTTATACATAGAGTTCAAGGAAATTTTTATTAATTTTTTTGCAAAAATCTCTCCACTCCCATATGTTTTTTTCTCCCTCATATATATTGCCAATTATCATCCGCTGCCAATCTAATCGATTGCTTTTTGGCTGAAAGCCCACGAAATTAAACATATTGTTCATAGTACACACATTCATTAGGCATGACATAATATTAGATGGAAACAAAAGCGGAAATACGCAAACGTAAACCAACTGGCGATATCTCGGAGTAAAGCCTGTTATAGCAATGGAAACATATTGTAGTTTACTATATTTGCCTAAAAACAAAATCACGAGTAAGGAGCGGTATGGTAGAGAGTATGACTAAAACATATTTTACCGCAGAAGGGTGGCATTTGGTGTCGGTGGTGGTTGGAATAATGCACTCCCAGGCTGTAAAGCAAAAACTACCAAACAAAACAAAGGGCAAAACTCGAATGGGGGACAGCGAGAACAATAAAATTAAAATGAAACTTCGCTGGAAACCCTACAAGTGAAATATGACCCTAATACAACTGTATGGCTGTCTGTCCGTCCAATGGCAGGGGAACAATATCAACCCTCTCCTTCTCCTCCGCCGAAATCCAGAGCAGGAATAAACTGGGTCTCCAAACTCCGATCAAAAGTGCAGGAAGAACCACCCCCGGAACATGACAAAGGTGAATTGTTCAGTGCCCAATGACAACTGCTCGGGTTCCGATCCCAATTGATAAGCACCAAGCACTAAGCACCGCATGAAATATGGGGTCTGCTGAACTGGAATGCATTCATTTGGTTTCGACATTCCAGACGAGCGGGTTGGAGAACCTATCTATTCTCGTTTGGAGATTGCACCATGTATGCGCTAGATAGTGGATATCGTTTTGTGTGTTCCCGACAATTGTTTGATAAATGGCGCGCTCAGATAGTAAGCTTCCTCAAATCTCTTTGAATATAAATATTTATTCACAATAAAAATTTGCCAGCACTGCACTTCTCTGATGATCATCAGAAAAGCACGTCCATGGCAGACAAAAGAAATTGGATATAGCTTAAATCTGCAAAAAAGTTTTCATTTGATTTTGTTTTTTGTGTATGAGAATTATAGACAGTCACCAACACCTTTTATAAAATACTCTAAAGTATGATACATAAATTTGTTGTTATAAAAAAACAATTGGTACCTAAATTTTTATTCAAACTTCCCTCTTATTTTATTTATGTATTATATTTTTTTTATAAATTAAGCAACTACGAAAATGTGTACTTATCGTTATAAGGCTGCATATAAGATAAGTTGACTGGTATATTAAACTATTAAGAGGCCTAGGTATAGAACAAAAAATATCATCTTTGGCCGAGCAGATATATCAAACTGTTGTGCATATCTTATTCCTAGGAAAATGAAAGGGGCTTTGATAATTGCTATACCTAATTTTCCTGACAGCTAAAAATAAAAGGTACGATTCGACCAGCAGCAAAGGAGAATTGGAGCAACAAGCTGCTGCCGGCGATGGCGGGTCAGGCCAAAAAGCCAACCTAAAGCCAAAGCCAGAGACAAAAAACAGACAAAAAGCTAAAGCAACGGCAGCAGCCAGTCGACATTACCAATAAATCGACCGAAAAAAAGCAACGGCAAAGAAGGCATTGACACAAAAGTTTCGTTTTACGGGCAAAAGGTGACGACTGCTCGGCTGCTCGACTGTTCGACTGCTCGAGTGTCTTTTGCGGTTAAGGAAATGCAGGCCCAAAAGTGCAACCCGTAGAAAGTGCAGCGACGACCCATTTTGGAGGTTGGGGGCGATGTGGAAAATCCACTCCGAAACGGTATTAGTTGGGCAATTCGGTAACCCGATAGGGAAATGCGACCGCAGTTGGAAGCCTGCCAGCTTAGCGGCTTAATGAAGAAATCGGCGGAGGAAATATTGGGGCAATAACTTATTTCCCTTGTCCAGCGGATATTTCGACTGCCCAAAAACTCGGACCACACACCATGAGAATTATCACTAAAGGCTGGTAAACATGAAAAGTGCCTTCCCTAATGCACCGAGATTTAGTCCCCTAGCAGATCATAAAAAACCACTTCGAGGCAAACAACCGAACAAAAGAGAGATGTATGGCGTAAGAGCTCCGTAAGATGATAGCCGAGCCTTCGGCTGGAATCTTTGTCATTGCTGGGTAATGGTAACACTCGTAAACCACCATGAGATCCGACGAAAGCAAGGCGTTTGACAAATTAGTCGGTCATTTGGGAATTTTAAATGCAACGGCGGGCTTAGAGGGGGTCATAGATGGGGACATGCGTGCTGTCAATTCCCCGTATTTACCTTGCAAGTGCACCGCCATATCATAGGTACTCTCCAAACCCGAACCCTAAGCCACCCAACTGCACAAATTGCTTTTACAGCTCGCATTCGTAAGCTCCTCATGCATTCGCACCCAATAGTTTTATGTGGCCCGTCAGCGATGTTGCTGCTGTTGCTGCTGTTGCAGCGATGCGATGTTGCTGTTGCACCTTATGACGATGATGACTATTGGACAGCTAGGGTAAACGCTGACTATTATTAATTGGATTTAACGCAACTCAAGAAATTAGTGCAGTGCGTAAGGGTTCAGAAATAGACAACCATGCTAGCAATCCACATTGGTCGGAAACACTAAAAAACAGAAAAGGTTAGGCACTCATGGCGGTATATATAAGTGCACTATTAAAATACCATATTTGTATGATAATTTAATTATGTAGGTCCAACAAATTTAGTATCATTTCTAAGAAAGCTATTACTTATAAACTTAAAAATTATATTTTTTTTTAATATATCATTATTGCCACTAAAAAAACAATCTTACCTTAAAAACTTACTATACATTTAAAAAAGGCTTATTTTTATAAAATGCACCTAAAACATAAGTAACTAGAAATTAATATAATAATTTAAAATAGTTTTAATGTCGATTGGATAGTAACTAAAAATTTTCAATTTTTGTTTTGTTTGCAATTGAAAAATCAATTCTGCCTATTTTAAAAAGAAGAACAACAACGTGTGCTGCTTAAAATGCACAAAGGTAACAAGCCTCAGTTTAAAAGTCTTGAACCATGTCAGAGTTGGGTAAACTTCAAGGGTGATGGTGAGGCAATCCGCCAGTTGTTCATTGTTACTGCTTTTCATTTATGCCAATAGACCGCTTTGCATTCTCACCTTTTTGCGCTGCTGGTTGTTTCTGCGTAAATTGCATTTTACGCAGCGCTAACGCTAAGAACGAGGTCATTTGTCCGCTCTCGGATTACCTCAAATTGCAATTGTCTATGGAAAATATGGTCTACGGTAGCTGTCCAAGCTTTTCAAGTCCGCCGATATGGTCGCTGGTAATTTGGAGGCGAACGTGCCGTCACAAAAAGCCGAAGTTGCGGAGCGGCGGCTTCAAAGCGATGTCCAAACTTAGCATGGCTGACACTGTATTTCCGGTGGCTCTGACCAATGGATGCCCCCTCCATGTCACGCATTAGGTGCCTCCGTGAGGCAGGCGCATTGTTGGACTAATTTCAATTACCTCAAACGGCATTTACACAAATTAGAAACTTTTGTGACCGCAGATCGGTCCTCTAGGGGACCTTCTATTGAACCGGAAATTCGAAACTGTTGCCCAAACGACGGACTATCCAAACAAAAGCGAGAGATCGGTGTTCATGGGAGTGCGTTCTGTTAAAACAAATGAAGCGCGCAAATCAAACAAAACAAATGGGCAAAGAGGAATTTGAAGGAAAATACAAACATTTGAGATTTTAAAGTATATGCCTTACAGTAGTCATTGCTTAAAATTTACTTTTGGTATAAGAGTATACGATATCTTTTTGGAAGATCCGTCTTTAGACCTGCTAAAAATTAATTTGATGATGATAAAATCGTATTTAAGCCTTTACTGCAATATTTATTTAAATGATTATCGTCTTTTCTATAATCTTTTAAATTAATTATACAAATCAAAAAAGGCATTTAAAAGTATAAAGTTTCCAAGAAAGAAACAATGTGACAATGAAATTGTAATCACTATTAACTCTAATTAAAATAACTCTGCTAAAATATTTGCTTCAAAAATTTAAGAAAATTCCTCAAAGTAATGTTGCTATTTGTGAGTAATTGTTTGCCCATAATGAACGTTCTAAACAAATGGTTTCGCTCTAAGGTAAACATTTTTCTTTTATCTGCCTTGCAAAATCTCCCATGAAATTAACAGAAATGAAGCGTATCTACCGGTGAGAAAAATAGAAGCAATTTTTCGAATGCCCAGCAACGAATGTTTACACTATGGAAAAGGGGCTCCCATGTGGTTGTAATTAGTTGGTATTATCTGGGCAGCGGCCACATGCTGAATAATATCACATTTTATTAGATACTTGTTGGCTACTTGATTCAACTTTTTGTTATGCAAATCGAGTTGGTATACCTACACATATCGGTGCGGTGGGAAATTATCATAACATCGCTGTTCAACTGTACTCTATGGGTACTAGTGGGTGTGCCGACATCATTGACAGGCATAAAAAAACAGAAAGAAACTATTTTGTGGTATGGAAAAATGTAGCCGAAAAAGGTCAATTACGCGACTTCCTACGGCGCAGCTCGGTGGCTCATAGCCACTTTCCCAGGCCCGGGGAAAACCCATCGAAGCGGAGCGCAGAGTCGACGTCGACCCCTGGAAGCCTCATCCTCACGCGACTCCGTTTTACACAGTCGAATGCATTTGCGTTTGTAAGTTGCTAACAAATTATATTTTTTACAATCCACTTTTCGGGCCAAAGTCAACGCTGGGGTTACTACGAGCAGCTCTGTCATTATCGTGATAAACAACTCGCTGAATCAACCTACTCAACCCTCGAGTTTAAAAGGGGGAACAGGTGTCATCCGCTTTGCTGTTTATCTGAGGCTACACCTGTGCGGTTGGTTGCCATGGAAAGGTAGGTTAGACCTCTGACAGAGAACGAGTCTTATTGAGTCTTGGCAGACAATTTTATACGGCTTGCAGTTCGCTCGAATTTCCCATTTTTTTCCCCAGAACATCGCTAATTGTTAACGCCATTTGGGTAATTTGATCTATTTGCTGGCAGCCTGGAAAGCGTCGAAAATGTTTTGCTGAATCATTTTCGAGTAAATTACACAACCTAAACAGAAGCTTGCAGAAATTGCTTGGCCAACTTTACCTCTTCTCGTCTTCCATCGCATTTTCGTGCCGGGTTACCTGTCGAAACTTCCCGTGAATAATTAAGAAATTAGTTCATTATGTTGGCTGAGAGCAGAGCAGAGAAAAAATTTAAATGAAATGCAAATGAAGATGTCTCGCCAAAAACGGAGAGTTGGCTTGCGTATAAGGCCAGAGCTTTGAATTCTTCCCACCATATAAGTCGATTTCTTTGTCCATATTCACACGGCCAAGTCAGTCAAGGCGATTGATCAACATTTATCAGTATCCCACTGTATTATGTTATCGATGGATGTGGGATCGTTAAGCGCAATCGTTCAGTTTCTTCTCTTTGCGCAATATAGCCCAGTTCGCCTGACAGTATTTCTTAAAATACGACTAAAATAATATTTAACATTTCTGATGGACGAGCCAGCTCAGAAAGTGTCACATTAACCAAATCATATCTTATCTGCAGCTCTGTTTTTATCTGAGCACACAGAACTCCCGATAAGAGAACCAACTTCCAGAGTTGCATAGGTACTTCCATAGCATATTATTCGTATCGGAGGCACTGCACCCACGGCAACAACTCGTTGTCCACGGTTCGTTCAACTTCGGCCCAACCTCCATCGCCAGCCAACTCCAAGTACACACTCCAGCACATAAACACCATCGAACCAAACAAAGCGACAATAGAATGCGAAGCCAGCTACAAAAACATAAAAAAACACGACGAAAAAGAGTTGACGGTTAAATTCGAATAATAGAAAGGCAATTTATGGACCGAAGTTTTGTATACCCTTGCAAGTCGATCAACAAACGATCTTAAAGTTTTGTATAAGTTGCTTAAGAACTTTAACAAAATGATTTTAGTAACAAGATTAATTTGAATCTGTAATACTGGGTTATCTGTTTGATAGATTTTCTTATAACAGCACGAGTACCTGGAAATACAGAAAATAGCACATCAAACTGAGTCATACCTGACACCAACTTTTACGAGATTGTGGCCGAGAATATGACTGTAATACACATGGCCATTCATACTGTGAAATAAAACAAAGCAAGCTTTTTATTAATCGCACTTCGCAAGCGAATCACATTTGCTTATGATTGTAAATATATATAATGCTAAAAAAGTTTTTTAAAGAAAAATTCCTCCCTAAACTTTATTGGTTTTTATTACGATCATTTTATACTCCACTAGTTTCAAAAATATATCTTTTAACAAACGTGTTTTAAAAAATAAAACTAAAGTAGTTTTTTCTGTATAATTTCGATAGTTTTCTTGATATAATTTTTTGAAAAATACATTTTACATGACTTTAGCAGAAGAATAACCGACTTGCCTAAATGGTAGCTCCCTCTGCAAGGGCAAAAAAAAACCGATTATACAAACGCTCAGGCTCTGACCGGAATCGGACCTCGGACCTCTGCTGAACCAATGAACCCCTGATCCTCTGTACCTTCCCCGCAACCGCCGGCACTGAATGCAGCACAAAGGGGCAACGTCTAAGCCTGAAAGCAGGGTCAAACGTGGTCAACATGCAACATATGCCAGGTCCGTTTGACGGAGTTCGGCTCGACTTGAATCCGTTTCATTTGACGGCGGTTGAGGCCTGCAAATGAGTCACGACGACGTCGACCAAGCCCAATTGCAATTCGGCCGAGAGTTGAAAATTGAGCCAGAGCAATTAGCCGCCATTGCGACGATCACGTGCCCGGTCACAAGTAAAGTTAGGCCCAAAGTTCCGTTTTGGTCCCTCCTTCAAAGCCATAGCCATTCGACGCAGGCGCGACCTCGTTTTCTTTCTCCGATTTCTGTCTGGACTTTGCCGGCGGCTCAGCTCTACCCGCCCTCTGTTTTCTATACCCTTTGACGGTAGAGTAAAAGGGTATATAATATATATGTACGCCAATAAGGAGTATGTCTGTATTCATGATAAACGAACGTGTCCTTTTTGGATTTCGGAAACTACAAAAGCTAGAAAAATTGTGTTGGAGGTGTACCAGATCATTTAAAAAGCACCAACATTTTAGAAAAAATGCAATATTTGGTATATTTGACTGTACCCAATAATTTTGAAAAATTTCATATATGGTTTATGAAGTGTAACTATAAAAGCCACAAATAATGTCCTAAAAAGACTAAAAAATGTCTAATATTTTAACCAAACACTGCAGGACGAATAAAATTTAAAATATAGGCCAGGCTTACATTTAATGCAATTTGGTTATCTGAAGACTACTTTCTTTAATATAAAACTTGATAAAACATTGATTTTTACATAATCTGTGGTTGCAAAGCCTTTATCTAAATCTGGCGGATGTATTTCTCGAAACAAAAACCTGTTGCGTCTACATAGATATAGGAAAACTGTACCATAAAGATGTGATTTGATCTTCAAGGGTATGCCGAACGTCCAAGCTACCCTTTTATACTCGTTTGTTGACGTTGCTTTTGTTGCGCATAATTAACAACAATAACACCATACTTGCCATTGCTTATTTGACAGTTTTGCAGTTGGCACAGCTGCTTGCCCACATTTTGCAATTCCCCTCGTCCGCTGCATGAGCATTATGTTTCGCATTGGGTCTTATTTGTTGCTGTGCAGATTTCCATGTATTATTTATTTGTTGCACTCGGCTCACCCCTCGCAGTCCCATTTTGCTTTATTCCACCCCAATCACGGAGCAGCTGCACTTTCAGTGGCCACCAAATGTAGGCCTTCAGGTAATGGAATGCAGGAGATCGATGGTTATATGGGTATTTTATAGAAAAAACTACATTTATCCCGAATTTTACAGAAATATTCAAGTATGCCTAATTATTTGTAGGAAAGATCTTTGAAAAAGATAACGGACAATAATTTTGTACACTGAGTTATATGTTTACAAAGACTGAAATAACAAGTGCTTTAGAAAAACTTGAATCACAAGGGTTGACGTATTTCATAAATTTTTAATGTATTTTAATTTCCAACTACTTTACTGCGGGCTCATCATACAAGTATTTCAGAATGAACTTGAAATAACACTATTCCAAAAAGATTTTCGGAAGCTAGGGGTCGGAGAGATCTTCACACTCCCCAGAAATGGGTTGTTGGGAACTGTCTTAAACGACATACCCATGGCCATACCCAGCCAGTCGGAACGTCATTGAGCTGTCAGAGTGAGTCGATTTTCTAAATTCAATTAAATCCCTCCCCTCTTCCAGGGATTGCTATGATTGACAGCTGGCCCGCTCCAGTCCCTCTGGATCAGCGTTTTTGGGGAGTCGAAGTCTGCGTTCGGGGAACCGAAGTCTATTAACAGACCTAAAGATGGCGGCTTATTGTTTGGCAGAGACTGAGGGAGCGCAAAGATTTGCCTTAAACACAATTCAAATCCAATTCAAATCAAAATTTGTTATTAGGGCATCTTGCACAGCGATATTCCCATCAATTAAGAGGGAAATCATTTATGTTTACGAGTAACCGAAACCCACTCATAATCCGAAACTTTTGCGCTCAGCCGAGGATCCATTTTAATTAGAAGAGTTCAAATAATTTATGGCCTTTTGAGGGAGTTTCTGTTTACACCAAGTATAAGGCCATCTATTTATTTGTGCAACAAAAGCTGAGAAATTTCCATAATAAAAGTTGCCCAAAAATATATATGTATGTATGTGCCCAGTTGTTCTTGGGAACCATTCGCCGCTCCTCCCCCAACAAAGTTGCACACGTTTGGAGATTTACATTGGCCCATAAATCTTCCGACGGCGCTTTCCGCCTTCGGGATGCAGTTGCCCATTAAACGACACCAGGAATCGGAGCATGGGCGGGAATTCTGCGGAACAGGAGGGGTGGCATCATGCCAAGTGCTTTCAGTCGCAGACTCCCCGAGATTCCCGATGCCAGTTTTGTTTACTTCTCTGTCATAAAATGTTAATGCCTACTTTGGCGCTAATTTAGTGGACGGTGATGGCCAGGTTTGCCTCCGGATTCCCTTGAATCCAATTAACTTTCGGAGACGGATGGCTACCGAAATACCCCTACAATCCACGTTATCATGCCCCGAAAGCAGTTCGTGCCTTGTTCGTGGCTGGAATGTCTATTTTGGGCAATTTGATTTGACTTAATGCCCATTGCCATTTGAATGATGACAGACAACGTCCCATTGACATTTTCCTGTGAGCGACATCAACACGAAAATGGAGAGCCGCCCCTATCATGTCCCATAAATTAGCCCCAACTTTCATTACCGCCAAATAAGCAGCAAAATAAATTACTCTACATTGTTTGGTTATTATATTAACAAGCTAAAACATTTTGATTTTGGAATTTTAATAGCAAAATAAATATCTTTAATTTTTCATTCCGCTTGGTGGAACCATCAATAAGAAGAATAAATATATATACATCATATAATCATATGGATAGCAATTTTATCATATATCAACCAGAACGTTTTTATTAAAGATTTTTTAATTATAAAAATATCTATTTTGATTTTTGTAAAATTTTATTATGTTGAATTTTAACGAAAGTTACATATATGTTATATTTCTATGCCGGACAAAATATCGTTGAACAATACCTTATTCGCCGTATGTACATACTTGTTATATGTCGAATTTAAAGGCACTTTAAGTTTATCAACAAAATATCACACTTGAAGATTATTGAATCTCAAAACATTTGTCTTTGCAAATTATTAAGTGCCTAGGCAATTTATAAATAAACCAACTGTTTTGCACCCATATCTGGAGAAGAAGCGGCGGTCTGTTGTGCGCCGGAGTTTGCATTTAGCGCCGTCTGTCTGCCCATCGCTATTTATATATCTGGACTGGGACTGGGACTGGGACTGGGTGATCCTCGGCCTCCGGCAGGGGCGACATCGAAGGGTAATGGGGTGGTGATCGTAAGTGCTCGACGGGTAAACAAGAAAACAGAGAATAGAGAGCAAAACAAGACTCCGGAGTCTGATTAGTGTCAAGCCGAGCTATTTATGAGTGTCTCGATGGGATTAGTCGGCACCAGCTGGGCCTGTCTGTTGTCTATTTTTGCCCAGAAAGTTGCTTGTGGCTAAGTAATTTCCAGTTGTGGCTCATGATCAACTTTGACCTCTTTTGTCCGAATGGCCAGGCCACATTTGATTTCCAGCGTTTATGCTTATGTCTCGTCTCGTCTTTTCTTGTCTTTTCTTTTTTTTATTTTTCTTTTCTTTCTTTTTTTCCATTTCATTTCGGGCATTTGGCGAGTGCGAGTCAGAAAACCAGTTTTCCACATCTCGGTTTCCAGTTTTCAAGTTTACCCAAGTTTACTGCTCGCCAGCAAGAAAGCTGCTGCATCATTCGAGCCAGGCCAACTGCTGACTAACTGACTGCCAAGAAAGACTCTGCTGATTTTTTATCTTGCACCTTGTTTATGCAAAAAATATTTCCAAGCTTGCAGTTTCGGTTTTGTTATTTTCTTTGCTTTGTCTTTGTTTTTCTCGTCTTTTTGTTTTTTTTTCCTTGCATACTTTAAACTTGACTATAATTTCATATGTGTTATGCGCTTTAATAAAAATAACTTGGCTATAAAAGTGCTTGTGTGTTGCCTGTCACAATCGGGATCTCGGAGCCTTAATGGACTCATAAAGCTCCAGGCTGAGATGGCCAGGCCCGATATGCTCGGGAATGCGCGGAACTAGGAAAAAGTTGTATTTAATTGAACTCCAAATGAGCTGCAGGCTAGAACCCCATGGGTACTTTCGGAGCAGCTGTTTTTTCTAAAGGGGTTAATTTTTATTTGGTTATTTTCCAAACAATGTTATCAATTTCTTGAAAATTTGTAGGGTATATTTTTATAAAAATATTTTTTTTTTATTAACCATTTCCACTGTAAAAATGTAATGTTTAATACTGGTTAAAGTGTCATCTTAAGTTTAGCCTGTTATTAAAGCAAATAACATAAAAATAAAAGAAAGGAATTGAAGCTTTAATTTAAGTGGTTGCTTTTCGAAATCATCAATTATGAATAAATGAAAATACGAAATCAGTTTGTTGCAATAAAGACTGTTCATATTATTTTCAAACATTGGTGTTTATTAAATTACTTTTATGTTTTATGGCGCCCACACCCAAACAAATTATACGCGACACTTAGGGTTTTTTTTTTGCATTGAAACTGAATTATAATTGAGGGTGTAATTTTCGCTTGGCAGTCGCACTTTGCATCTTTCGTCGCTTCTCTTTTCTTCTGTGGATGGTCATGATCAGTAATTAAGTTTACGAGCTTGGCTTGAATGAATTGAAATTGTTTTGCAGCTGAGCGGCAATTATGAGCTTCCCTCACTATTTTGCCATACCCCCCGTACCACCCATTGTCCAGTTTTATTGTGAATGGCTGATCGCCAGTCGACTGTGTCAAGGCCAGAGCTCAGTTTTGCTTACAAGTATTTTAATTGCATTACGCAAGTTTTCCGTTCTCGATAAAACAATGAAAACTGGGAAAAAGTTTTCCCTGTTGAGCATTTAGTGGCGGGAGATGGAGAAGCAGAGCCTGACACATTCCATAAAGTTATTTAATTATTACTTTTTGATTTGTAACATGCAATTTATCACGCCCGCAGGCTATGAATCACACCTGGTTCCGTAAAAACGCCACAGAGAGAAAACTGAGAATAAGTTCCCTTGATAATATTATTTTTGTTGTCGGTAAATGGATATACTATTGTATACTTCTATATTTTGGTGCTTGATTTTTTTATAAAACTAAGAAGATTATGGGACAAACCATAGCCATCGAATAATTGAACATTTTTAAAAGGAATTTTGACGCAGATCTTGTAAATAAAAAACTTATTGATATGGTATGGATTGTTTTTTTTTTTTTAAGTGCAAAACTCAACATTTTTAGTTTATGAAATTTTAGCCAAACAAATAAATGCAAAATAGGTTATAAAAGTGTATTTTTTTGGTAACAAAAATAAAAAACACAAATTTAAACGGAACAAAATCTTGATCTTTAACCCCACCCTTCCATAACCTTTTGGGTTATGAGTCCACAAAAAAATACCTCAACAATTACCAACTTTGGTAATATTTTTTCTCTATGCAATTCCATGACACGGCACTGAGGTTGGCACCCGATCGTGAAGGAGAATCACATGATGATGATGGAGCACAGAGCCCACTCCCAGTGGCAGGCAAACAAACGTGACATTTGCCCGGAAAGCTCTGTGGTTTGACCGGGAAAATCCAGGGGAAGGGGAAACGGAAGTGCACAACATGATACACAAAGCAAACACATGCAGACGTGTGGAAGGGGAGCTGATAGGATAGTGATAGCCATATAGGAGATGAAACCCGAAGGTGAAGCATTTGCACGCCATTAACACCCACCAACTTTTATTCCCAACTTCAACTACCACATGCCCTCTCCGCAATTCTGGGCTGCACGTGCACCCAGTCTCCATTGCAAAGTTCGAGTGGGAGAATGGCCATAAATAAATGTCATAATGCAATAAAAACGAAAACAAAACAAAAAGCGTATATGTACTTAAGTGGCACAACTCAGAGGCGACACGCGACCGCGACCCCAAACCCAAATGCATAAAGATATATGTACATATACACAAACGTATCTGAACATGCACTTTTATATATGAACAATGCATATGGAATGCCAAAAAGGAAATCTGCAACGGAATTGCGTGTAAGTTGCAACCGTCAACATTTTTGGAAGAGATGTGAAATTTTACTGCGTGGGCGACGCTTGTGAGACGATACAGAGATCCCTCGAGAAAAACCACATTAGTTTGACAATTTTGGTTAGTGTTGGGGTTTATTTGTCTAGAAACTCTTTGCTATTAGCAATGCTAAAGTCATTATTGGGGGTCGATTGTTTTTCAGAGTTAGACAGGTTTAAACCGATTCATAATCACAGAATATGAAAAGATTTGTTGTTAAAAAAATTATTATTATTAATATCGTATAAATTGTTTTTTTTAACATTAAAAAGTAAATGCACAAACTTATAAAAATAATGGAAAACAAAGAAACAAAAAGTTTAAGCTGCTGGTTAAAAAGTATTCCGGCTCAGAATGTAGGTAAGCATTGCAAACATTATTTCTAATTTGGAACTTCAGAATAGTCATTTAAATACCCTATTTACTTGTTTATCTTCTTGCCTTTGATTATATTTTTAATGTTTAACTGAATCTACAACTTTATAAATTTACTTATATTTTTAACTCTTTATTATTAGTTTTATAGCTTTGTTAGTTGTTGTTAATATAATAAAATTTTCATTTATGTAATGATGTTAAGCTGTGTGTGTTGCTAGCAGTATTATAACAGTTATGATGGAGCACATTTAACGGCAGAAAAATAAGTAAAACCAAATTGAAATACGAAAACTGCCTCAACTCTTCTACTCCGTTGCGTGTTTATATGTTTGTGCCTGTGGGTGCGTGTGTCGCCGTCACGCAAAAGTCTTTCGATTTCGCCCAATGCCAAGAAAGACTTATATCTTTGTTGTTTTTCATACCCGGTACCCATAGAATAAAAGGGTGTATTGTACGCTTTCAAAAATTTGTAACATATAAATGAGTCTTTCTGAAAATCGAGGTTTAGGAAACTATAACTTGGGAGTTTCGCGAATATCAGGCTGGCTTAACTGGCATATAAATGTATTTAGCAGCTTCAGTTTGAAAGATGAAGCTTTTTGACCAATAGACAAACGCTTTATTTTAATAAATCCCAGCCACACCAAAATTCACATCGATCGGAGGAATAATAACTTTGATAACCAAAATTAATGAATTTTACTTGTTAAAGCCCGGGTATTTTTTGGTCGGTGCAAACGGCTTTACGTTCTTTCTTGCTATTTGTGCTGAGCTCACCAAAGCGCGCTCGACTGTAACAACAAGAAGAGTATAAAAACGAAGAGGAGGAGTGCTGCCGTGTGACATGTGATTTTTTGTGACAGCATTTCGCAAAAGTTTTAGCACACAGATCCATGTGCGAAAACCGAGGCGATTCGACTCCAAGCGGAGTTTATTTGCATAACTCACTCTGCGAAAAGCGCCAAACATGGTTTATGGGAGCCAACAAATTCCAATCAGTGTGGATGGCTGTCTGAAGATCGAGAATTTATGCGTGATCTTTGCAAGTCCGAAATCCATAGGCAGTTAAATGATTAAATTATAGTAATCTATATGAACTCTTGATACTAAATGTTAAATAATTTAACATTTAGTAAAAGAGAACACCACTTAAAGCTACATTGATATTACACTGATCGCAATGGTCTGCACGATTATATCACTTGGGCCATATAATACACACGAACTTATACATATATCTCGCTTTCTTTTTTTTGGGGCTCCAACAGATCTACCGAGTTCAGTTCCGCTTGCTGATTCTTTTGTCTGGGTCTTTGTGCGTGTGTACCGGTTCGTGTTTTGGGTGAAAATGATAGTTTATTATCGTAATTAATCCGGGTTAATGTTTATTGTTGGCCAGCGTTTTGCAGACTTTCGCTTATGCACACTCATATTTTTTGTTAAGCTCTTTTTAATAACGGAATTTTTAATTTGATAAGAACTCATACAAAATAAACACTTCCCAGGGGGGAAATAAATATTGGACGCAAACAGAAATCATAACTCGGGACAAGACTCATAAAAGTTTTCGCATCGTACCGCGACCCAGTCGCCAGTTAATAAATATCAAAAGAATCGAGGGTTGACTCTTTTTTGTTTGTTTTGGACTCACTCCAAGGGGCTTTAGAGCGGATAAACGACGACTTAACAAGACCGCCGACTGCAGACCATAAGGATGGGTAACGAAGTCAGCGGAACGGGGCAGGGGGTCCTGCAGCCTTTTGAGAAAACATTTTTTTGGCAGCTGCCATCCAGGGGGTTCATTACCGGTTCGTCGTGGCAGGACGCGTGCGCCAAGTCAGTCGCAGGATAACCCGTAAGTGTGTCCTTATGGCGCAAACGTAATTCTATTTATTTAGTTTCCCCCAAAAAGGGTATTTCCTGATTTTTTATGGTTACGCATTTACAATTCCCTTTTTACAGAAGGGAGAATCTGGAGCGGGGTGCGCTTTTTTTCTGGATAAACAAAGTCTGCTAACATTTTTTGTTTATTTATTTTTGCTTATAATAAATGGAATGCTGTTTGAAAATCAAATTAAAAGAACTACTTTACCCCTTAAGGGGTAAATAAATATTTTAGGCAACATACACATTTCTCATATGCCTATATTACTTTAATATATTAAAATAAATGTAATATCAATTTGTTTTCCTGTAATGTTCCCTATGGCATTTTAAAAATGTTTAGAAAGAAATTGGAGAGAATGTATGCGTTTCAAATTGCTAAGAGTAATTGAATTTCCCCTCACAGGGCAGACAATAAATTCTATCGCCTGACACTCTATAAACATGAAAATGGAAACTGCAATATATTTTGTAAACTTTACATTAGTGGAAAAGGTTTTGATTTGTTTCGAATTTTAATGACATTAACCGACGTGACGCAGGGTCATGATTTATAGAGATCCATAGTCGGGGAGTGTGCAGTACGTACACACACACTGTGGATAATTTTGACCCAAATAGAATTCAATTCTCCCTCACATGATTCCTGTGTGGCAGTTCGCGTACTCCCACCCCGACGCATCTTTCCTCCGGAACCGACATTTTATGTGAGTTGTGCGTGATCTCGGCAATTATTACTTCTCCAACTTCCAGACTACGTCCCTGTCGTCAACGACAAATCTCCTCGGTTAGCCGTAAAACCAAGAGGCATGTGGAAAAGTGATAATCGACAAGGTGGGGAATGAGCCACGACACTCAGAGAAGATTCTTTTTATTAATTTTAATGGCTCAGCGCTCACAACAATGGAAATTCAGCTTTAAATAGAAAATAAATGGAATTAGAACATGTTTGTATACATTCAAAATATGCCTTAAGATTAACCGTAGTCCATAACAGTCACTTATATCTAGGTAATTTCTTTTGGAGTTCTCGAGAGCTGAGTTTGCCATATACATTTCTCCGGACTGTTCAACAATAGATATCCCATAGATACTCAGATACAAAAGCAATTGAGAAAGAAACCGCAAATTTGGCGTCGTTCGAAAAACGGAAACTTTCGTATCTATACGATACGAAACGATGGCAATCCAATAGATATCAACGAGTCGCAAACGATGACAAGTACAAAAGTCGCAATTAAATCTTGAGGAGTAGTGGGAGAAAAGGGCGTACCGGGCGAAGCCGAAAAGAGAAACACATTCAATAGATAGCTGTAATGTGGCACAAACAGACCGAGAGAAAGACACAATGCCAATTGTCTTGGTCTTGGGTCTTGGGTGGGCGTGTCTTGAAAAGGGGAAGAATGGAATGGCTACAGAAAAAAAGCGGAAGACAAATCAATCGAATGGCGAGCGGAGCGTTTTCAGATGGCACTGCTCAGATACTAGATACTTGTACTGTATAGCATGGAAAATTTGGATTGCCAGAAAACTATGTAGTTGGGTTTGAATTAACTTACTTGCATGTCGGGGTAACTGACAATTTGACAGAAAAGAAAGTTTTTACTCACAGAAACCAAAGAACCAATTTATGGTTATCACAGATTGCAAATTGGTAGCAGTCTGAGCTCAATCAGATACGCATAAATATAGTCGTACGGTTGTTAGGTAGTCAAGAATCAAATAGGAATTCGGAAATAATTAAATAAATAACACCTACCAGAGCAATTGGATGAATTATAGTCAAAAGTAAATCACCAAAATCTTTAAAATAGCTAAACCTTTTCATAGTTAATTAATCAATTTCATATATAATAAATTTGATTTTCCTTTAATCAACATAAGAGTGCATTGCGTAATTGAAAAATCCATATCTCTGCGTTAGATCAGCAACCGAATCGAAAAACTGTGATTTGTTCTGCATAATTGAATCAATTGAGTGAGTAGGGGCCAAGCTGAGGCAGCCACATAAAGAACATTTTCATAATTAGAGCAACCGAAAGAGATTCGGGGAAAAATTAATGGAATTGTTAATAATGCGCCGCACAGATTTCCCAGAGGCCCTGCATAAAAGCACAAATGCTCGAGGGGGCAGAAAAATCTCGGGGAGTCGGAACATAACTCAAACAATTGAAAGCTTCCAAAATCGTTCCTTTTCTGTATTCTTATGCGCCGGCGCGGCCAATGCACTTTTTGTAAATATGTACATATTTGTACACTTGCGGGCAAAAAACTATCACCTTTGAGTTTTGTTTTATTCAAATTTAATGTTGTTTTTAAAAAAAAATTTAAGATTGATAATATTGTCTAATCTTAATTTTACAAATTTATGATTTATTCTATATTCTTTAATTTTTCTTTAAAAAAAGAGATAATCTTAATTATGTATATTGTATATTAATATATGTATATTTTGCACATCGTTTATACTATTTTGTACTAAATTGTATGTAAGTGGAAATAAATCGAATTTCGGAGCTGCCATTAAGAACACTTAAGTCTCAAACACGGACTCGAAAATCCAATTTAAATACTGGCCAGACTCAAATTAATTCTGCGTGCTCAAATTTTACGAGTTATCAATTGAGAGTCTCTGTATCGGGAAAAGGGAAAAATATCGACTTGTATTGATTGGAAATATCTGAAGCAAAGTTCAAATGCGTCACGAGCGTAGTGCTGCCCCGCCTTTCAAAAGATTTATTATGCTGGAGAGCCGAACGGAAGCCTCTTCAGAAAGTGGAAAAGAGGGAGCCGCATCATTGGGAGAATCGGGGAGAAGAATGCCAGTTGAAGAATGCCACTTGAACAGCCAGCGACGCCGTCAAGCACTCGCAGTTCTTCGTTCTTCTCGCATGATGCATGTGAGAGAATGAAGAAAGCGAGGTGGAGCAAATAACTACAGTGGGGCTTGCCTAAGTATGATTTTTGAGGACCCAGGAAAATAAGGCTTAAGGCTTAAGTCTAAATCGATTATCTATCACAATTATAATGAAACTTAAAAAGTATTCATCTTATTTCACATATGTAAAAGACCGAATCCGATAAAATATTTATAAAGATAATATTTTAAAGCTTTAATTTAATCTTTCTATTCAAAGAAAAATTCTTGTGATATGACTGAAGATCATGTTGAACTTGTTCAAAGTAATGAATTGATCAGTCAATATTGTGTGTATTGCCTCAAAATCAATCCGACAAAAAGTTTAAGTAAATTTATTTTTCTACTTTTTTGATGCAAATAAATATCTTGAGGCTGGACTGTAATTTGTAATATTCCAAGCCACAACAAAGTGAAAAGAATCCACAGGAAAAGAGGAGCTTCGCTTTAGTTGAATAAAAGGAGCAGTAACCCTCCAGGCAGCTTGGAATGGAAAATAATGGCTATTCCAGCTGGAAAGCGAAGGCATTGAAGTTGCATCGCCCAGACCCATGTGTCTTCACTTCATTTGCAGCAAATGTTGCGTGTCTCTGCCAGTGGAGAGTCATACTATAGGGAACTGTCGTTTGTGACGAATTTCCATTTGATTTATGCTCTCACATTGCAGCATATTTGCATGCTTTATGTTCACGCCCCTCAACATTCGATGTAGTTTTATGACCAAACCAAATACGATTCGCCACAAAGTAAACACTTTCGGCGGAAATCTGTTTCACATCAGAAGTGAGCCCCACAAACAAAAACGTTTATTATTCTTTTCCTTTCATTTGATAAAAATTCAATGTGCATACTTACATTAAGACATTTATCATGGAATAATGGTATATTATTTTTTAGATTTTTAGTTGATTAAAAGGATGCTATTTCTACTTAAATCAAGAACATTTATTGACGAGGGCTTAAACCCACTTTTGTAGAATGTTTAAAATTATTGTTTAAAACAAAAAATCCCCTTATTTATGTCTAACTAATTCTTCAGACAACTTCTTTATCCGACCGGCAGAAGTAGAAAAAATTCTGAATAAAATCAATTATGATAGGCATAACTGCATAAATTTCAATTTATTTATGGTAATAGATCTTAGTGATCGTAAGCAGAAAATAAGAAGAACTGTTTCCCAGAGAATCAATTTGATTGATTACAAGCGCTTCCCCTCGAATCTCCCATTACACGAACATACGATTGGTGGAGTGTTAAGTTGACGTACGACCAGCACCGAAAAGAGTTTTTTTGAGTGTTTCCATTTAGATTGTCTGAATTGATGAACTCGGAAAGGAAACAAAAATCCAATCAATCTCTCGCTTCGAGGGACCCAAACGCGTGCTGTTGTCATTTGGGGCTTTTCGTCCCATCTTCCCATATATTAACATTTACATATATGTACGTATAACTCCCACCCGGCTGCGTCTGCGCCACGCATTCAATCACTTCATTTGTTTCCATCCGCAGTCCTCTTCGGATTCAGCTTCATCTTAGTCTGCTGGGCGGCACGTTCGCCGCGGCAGTAAAATGTTTTATTTACCCTGCACTTATGACCCCGATGCGGATCGGGTTAAATGAATCTGATACCCATATACATGCACATAACCATCGACGGCTCTTGCATTTGCATCTTATGAGGCGGTTCTCTGTTTCCCGGGGCCAGAAAGGAGGTGGAGGTGTCATTGAAACCAAACACAGACAAATGCTGTGGCAACCGAGACACAGCTCTTCGCTCCAACTCGCGATCTCTTGTGTCCAATGATGAATTGTGTCCCTGATTCGGAAGACAATCATGATCGCAGACCTCAGCCATAGTGGCTTATGGTTTATATTTCGCAGAAAAGCGTCAAGACCCAAAACGGATGGAATTCATAAATCATATTAGGAAAAAAAATTAAATTTACGTCAACTCTGAGTAAGAAGAAATTTTAAGAAAGCGAATTTGATCTTTAATAAATTAAAATTTCTTGTTGGTCTTAATAGGTTCATAATAGGAACTAGAATTGTTGCCTTAAATTCTGTGTTTTAAAGGGTTAATACAGTTAAAATTAAAAAAAAATTAGTAAATCAGTAAATTTAAAAGTTTTATCAGAATAAATATTGGAAAATTCGATTTTTTTTATCTTCTAACTGTATAACACCCTCAAATTAAAAAGGCATTCCAGATCCTTTTGTAGTCTTAAAACCATATCAATTTCAATAAGTGTATATTCAATATTGCTCAATTTCTACTAAATGTTATTAGTTTCCTGTGATTAACTTTTTATGAGCCCCATTATAGATTGTTATCACTGACATTGTTAAAATGTTTAAGTGCCATGACATCTGCATGATGAATGGATATTGAATACAAACAATGTAAGAAATATTATTTCAGTAACTGAATGAACTTACAATGTGGAACATACCGATTGTTTTAACCTTTATATTAGCAGTAGGTACTTCTTTATAAGAATTAAAAAACTATATTAATATTTATCTATAGTTTTCCGAAGGACATGTGATGTTTACTAATTTAAAGTGCGAAATAATCGACAAGATGTTTGGAAAATTTGAAACCTGTCATATTAAAGCAATCAATAGAACACATAAATACATGGATGTTTACGTAAAGCTGAATAAATTGCCAATCACAAATATTAAGGTAAAAGAAACCTTTATATGTATTTAAAAAAATAACTTCAAAATATATGATTTTTAGATAATAATAGACCCAATGCGAAACGATAATGGCTACAGACCGTTTTTCATGAGTATGACAGTGGATTTTTGCAAGTATATGAGGAATCCAAGTCTTCAAAAAATGACCCTTGTTAATGAATTGTATTCAAATATTAGAAATGTATCGAATTTGAATCATACCTGCCCATACAATGTAAGTACCCAGTTGGCTCCTATTTTTATTTTAATTTTAGCTCACCAAAGTCAAACACAAACTGCATGTTGTAGTTAAATCGTATGATTTGTTTATAAATCATATTTTAATAAAAACCGGAGTTCACCTGCATCAATTTAATATTTTATTTAATTAAAACTATTAAAATTTTAGAATGATATAGTCTTAGAGAAATTTTGGACTGGCGATCTGGAGAAGGGGCTTACTAAATATCTTCCAATTCCTAATGGACAATATGCATTGTATTCAAAGTGGTTTACTTCGAATATCTTACGCGCAAACTTAAATGTGTACTTTAAGGTACTTAACTGATGGCTGACTTATCGTTATACAAGTTTGAAATGTTGTTTGAAATATAAAACTTGTTATATGACTTAAAAATTATTTTTATTAATTCTAAAGTGCTTATCAGCTTAGCATTTAATATTGTTAGATTGTAACGCACCAAAAAAAGTTAAAAAAAAATGCCTTTGAATAGTTGTAGCCAAATTGATCCTAATCCTAAAACATGGTTCCCGAATTTCGAATTCGCATTTCCACTGTACAGTGCACCAAGTTGTTGCGATGTGACAGCAATTGAATGTCAACAACAAACATAGCGAAGCTATAAATTCATAAACACAATTGTAGATTCAAAGATACAAAATATACATACGAATGTACAATGTACAAACATACACGAGCATTTACAAATGCCTCTTTTGTGTCGCGCCGATCTTTAATTGCAGAATTGTAAGAGGCTGAGGAGCTGGATAACCTTCGAGGCAGTTGTAGTTGCACATTTGCAGATGCAATACTTGCAGCGCTGTCATGGTGATTAATTTGACAGTGGTGTCGCACGATGTGAGTTGCGCGGGCTTTATTAAAAGGATTACACGCCGCACAATTCCATAAAAACGCATCTCCATTCGAAGTGAGCGCTGAGCAGTCGCAGTCGCACTGGGCCTAATAAGATTAATTACGAGCGTCTTGCCACGACTGCATTTCCTACTCCTACCCCCACCAACTCATCTCCATACAGCTGCGTGACCACTTCACATTCAGATACGACACAATTGCAGTCATAACATCAGTGATAGTCCTAGCCGTCTAAAAATATTACTATTTTTCATATATTACGATTAAATTTGTATTAATTTAACCGGTTATTATAAACTCAAAACTAAGGGATAATATATTCGTATTAATTCAAATTT
The DNA here is from genome assembly GCF_018152505.1 of Drosophila elegans. Lineage (NCBI taxonomy): Eukaryota > Metazoa > Arthropoda > Insecta > Diptera > Drosophilidae > Drosophila > Drosophila elegans. The sequence goes on along the minus strand of NW_024545903.1, from coordinate 4,863,097 downwards.
TTTTTTTATTAATTGTTTTTGGTTTGCAAAGCTTTTGAATTACACACATTGTTCCGTGATTATCTTAATAAACCACTATTTTTATAACCGCCACTGTAAGTATCCATGACATTTTGTCCGCGGACAACTCCTCCATTCAATATTTTGACATTATAAATAACTGGCTCATTTGTATCCTACTGTTTCATTAATTAAAAAGCTTTTCGAGTACTTCAAGCCTCTTTTTCCCTCATACAATTGCCATAACAGGGGGTTGGAAGTAATAGTAATCCCTGCCAGAAATTACCATATTCCTGAGTGTTTAGATCCTGCAGGCACGCGAACCTACTTATGGTTATTCTCAAAGCGATAAAAGGTGACAATAATTGGAATCGAAATTGTTTCTTATTTATAAACCGACCAGGAAATGAAAGTAAAATCAATTATTGTATTTTTAATTAAGTTTATGCTTCCCCAGGGAAGAGGCACTCGCATACACACTAAACTCTATCCCATCCCCCAAGGCGAATTGGCAATGATGATGTCATTCCCGCAGCATTCATCTCCCATAAATCACCCAGCGATCGCGAAAATCCCCCAGTTTATGCTCCAGCATGCTGAGAGCCATGACAGCAACCGCATCCACCAGATTCGCCTGTATGCAGCCGAGTGGATTGAAGTGGAGTGGAGTGGAGCCAGCTGCCACAGATTAGTCAGAGCGAGCCAGATTCGGATAGTGGCGCACTTCAATCCGCTCGCTGCCAAGCTGCTCGACTGGTTTTCAGATCGCTGGTTATCAAGGCAGAGTGCGGCTAGGTACCAAAGATCAAGGTGAATATAATGCTATTTTGGGTACTAAGACTCCCTCAAACGCACAGTTTAAATAAGAACAGCCATGCATTGGCATCACATCATCAATATAGAGCCAAGATTTAACGGTCTCCAACTTAAGGGTCACTCCTCTCGATCTCATAACTTTCTTTCGCCATAACAATAAATCTGGCAAAATGAAATTCAAAAGAGAGTCAGCAAAAATAAGTCGCCTAAAAGCCGCAAAGAGAACATTCTGTGGTTGGCAAAGGTTAAGGTACAAATTGGCAAAACTTCAGTTCTGCTTGGGCGACTTCAAGAGAATTCCGATGGTCTGGTCAGACTCAATCGATTTATTCCTATTCCAAAGCCCAATGAAAAGTGCTAAAGAACGAGCATTAGTATGCACAAGATGGCATTTTAGACCAATGGCCATGCATATGTATATGCTCGGGGCATGATTCACCTCTCTACATAAAGTGAAAAGACCCAAACATGAGTAAATGCACATTCATGGATTTTAAATGGGCCGATGAAAATAAAGAAATAAACTGTTGGCAGCACATAAGACTAAGAGCTGCGAGCGTGACTTGTTTCCCCCATGTTTTGGTTAGTTGCTTTTTCGCTGGCCTCTTTGGGTTCCCACTTTTGTGGGCCGTCATTCATTCACGCCAACTGTTTGTTGATAAGTTTCTGTGACACATTCGACTCGTTTGCATATCCGAGCGGCTAACGAAGCCCAGCCTGTGGCACCATTAGATAGAGTTAATGGACAGCCGCAGATTGGCGACAGTTGGGGTGGCATTATCACTTCTCACTTAGCTTTTATTCGGTTGCAAGGCAAACGGAAACGGCAAAATCCTTCTCTCATCGAATCACCATTAAACTAAACATAGGCAACTGGCAACAAGGCTTTACGCCTTCGGCTTCTCCGTGGTCCAGTTCTTGGGACGGTCGGCCATGATGGTCCAGTCGTTTTCGGCAATGTTTAGACCGCCGTACTGCCTTAGAGGAGTGTCGGGGAAGAACTCCCAGCCCTGTTCAATGGACATCTTCTTGATGACGCCAGCAATGCCTGGAATGCGTTACAGGTGGGTTAATCACTAAGTTCTAGCTTATCAGCTAGCGAGACAACTAACCCAGGAAAAGGCCGGCGCAGAGACCAGCTACATGGTTGTGCTTCCAGGCTCCAAAGACACCGCCAGCCGCAAAACCGCCGATCAAGTAGTTGATTCTGCAATAGGGATGTGATTAGACCAGGAATTGATGAACAGATGGCTGCCCCACTCACTTGTCGTCCTTTCCGCGGGCATTTGTGGCCGCCAGGGTGGTCAGTGTAAATGCCGTGGCCATGCCCATCAGCGGACCCGTGTTGTAGGCGAAGCGGCCCAGCGTGGGCAGGTAGCCCTGCGGCTTGGAGAGCGTCAGTACGTCGAACATGGACCAGGCCAGTCCGGCGGAGATCGCGTACTTATTGGTGGCCACTATCTTGCCAAAGGCATCCTCGCCATCGGGTCGGTCGTAGTACTTGGAACGGAGCAACGACATGGTTGTCTACACGGGATCGAGATGCAATAACATTAGCCACAAACAAAATGTTAGGGGTTCGGAGCATTCATGGCCATTTCAGTCATTCGGAGCAGTTGCATTCGTTCCTCGGAAGATCTGCTACCGATTCTGAGACTATTCAATGGTATGGAGTTCCAAATTACCAAGGAATTAACAGTAATTTACTAACCTGCCGAAATTTACGTAATTTTTGTGGCGAAGATTGACAAAAAACAGCTGTTGGCCAGTGTGTACACACGGGCAGAGGGAAAAAATTCAAGACTTGTGCTGTTAGGCGCATTCTGTTAAGCACAATTCTGTTAAGTTGTTAGTTTTAACAGAGCTCATAAGCAAGAGTTTATTTTCAAATTCAAATTTTGAGAATCCATGTATTTTGGGGTTCTGTTTACAAAAAAGTAGGTCAAAGTTAGAACAAGACCGATTTCTTGTCCCTTTCTCAGGACATTCCATCCTCTGCATAATCTTCAAAGTTCAGAACTCTAAAAATTAGCATTTTTCTGGTTCGCTAGTGGGTGAAAAAGAAAGTCGTTCAGGACCACGTTTGATTTGAAACACATTCCATTGTCAAGTTCGGCTTTTAATATATTTATTATACTAGGTTCACAAACGCTGTGGCACTAACTTTAGTTGTTTAATCATAATAAGGTGCAATCGATCGGATCTGTTTGAGTAATTTTTCTGGCCAAGTAGCTACAGGGTTGATGCGGTTTGAAATACATATGCGCTTAGCTTAATGGTAGACTAGTTTTAGCATTGAGTTTCAACTAACAGTATTCACATAAAATCATACAGTTCACAAAGACCGCATTTTTCTAATCGAGTTAAAGAGATTTCGAGACATGCAACTAGGATTACGTTTGACCGAAAGTGAGAAAGGTTTTTTAAAAGCAGAAAGACAGGTTGTGTGTGTGTTTTTTTTTGTGAAGAGAGGGACAAAACTTTGGCGTTTTAAAATCAAAACAAAGATATCAAAACATACAATATGTATATACAAATTAGATATCAAATTATTGGCAAATCTGTTTCGTGTTTATCAGTCATAATGTTCGTCGTTAAACGAAATTAGCAACGAAATTTCACTCGGCCCTTTGCAATATTTTCGTCTGAATCAAGTCATTATCATTGCCAGGATATATAAAATTCGATCGGTGTACATTGAAGTATATATCTTTGCCTACTGCTCGTCGTGTCCAATTATTTCGATGTCATCAGCCAGAGGACTTTCCACTGCGGATTTGCCTGCATTTCCATTTTGTTGATTTGCGTCCAAATTAATCAATGACAATGTCATTCTGCTGCTAAGAATGATCTGAAAAGCAGAAATTAGGTGGGTATATAAAAGGGTATAGTCTTTATTAAGGCAATATTCTTACGGCTGGTTCCTCGGCTGATCCATTAAGCTCGGAGTCGTAGACCTCTTCACGTTTGGTTTGGGAGTCGGCCACCAAAATCTGAGACTCATGTGCCAAAGCGCCTTCCAAGTAAATGGACTGCGATTCTGGCAAATTTTCTTCCAATTTGGACTGAAATCGTGATAGGAAAACACTTATTATTTTAGGTAAAGTCTTTTAAAAAGCTTCAACATATATGCGCAGCGTAGGGTTAGTTCTTGCCTATAAAAATAAACTCTTGGTACAATTGGTACATATTTTCCGATATTTTAAAAATTTGTGTCTACCTTGAAACATTACTCAATTATCATTGCTTTTAAAATCCTCTTAAATAAACCTTTTGTTAATTCAAATCTTTTTTTGGAGTGGGTATTAATGTCAGCAAAGTCAAGTACTCAATTAAAAAATCTCTTATTAAACTGCTTACAAAATTGTTATGAAATCGAGCCTATAAAATTTAAAATGAAATGATAACACAATTTTAAGAGCTATTTTCTAAATCAGAAAACTGCACCGAAAAAAAAAGTTTTGTTTCTGTAGTAATTGTCAATTGAATTTAGTGGGCAAGTCTTTTAATGGTTTTTAAAAATGTTTTTGTTTCCGAGGCTTATAAAACTTTATGGAAAAGGAACTTGCGAAAGTTCAATCTTTTAGGAGAACATTATAGTATATATTTTATTTTGGTAAGTTTTATACTGTTATATTCTGAGAGAATGTTTGTTAGCGTAGCAATTAGATATAGAGTATCACTTCATCTTGGTGCTAAACCGATTAGTTTGGAACTGATTGGGGTGTGCGGCAGTGGCACTTACATGTTCGCTTGGCGCTCGGAAAACAGGCGTTGGAGGGCGACCGGTCCACTTGTGGCCGCCCTCGCAACTGGCTGTTAACTCCATGCCCAGTACCTGCGATTATTTACGTCAACAGATCTACAATGCAAAGGTGATATGATGTGCCATATAGCCTACCGTAAGTTCCCGCTCAGCGCTCAGATCCCGGCGCTTCCTGGCTCCGCCTCCCTTTGCCGCTGTCTCCGGATTTTGGTCGGTGTCGGTGTTTGCATGTCCGTTGGAAAGGATGTTCTGCTTGTCTAGTTGCTCTCTCGTTTTTTCGTTGTCGTTTTTCTGCATCGGGTGGGTACAAAAAAAAAACGGGTTAGAAAAGACTCTGGAATGTGAGATCTAAGCAATTCTACAGCCTCAAACGTAAAATAATAAACGCATTAATTACTTCAATTCGTTGTGGTTAGGTGAAACGCAACAAAACTCAATTAGTCGAAGGATCTTGGTTAATAAACAAAAAGATTAAGTGCCCGGACACACGCGTGTCTCCGTGTATCCGAGGGTAATGTTCAAGGATTGCCGTGCCGGACCCTTTGACGGTCGCTAACCTTATTCGAATCAGTTTCAGTATCGCTCGTCGCCCTCTGCTTGTCTTGGCCGTTCAATTGCTCGTCGGCCGCGTCTATCAAACCTTGTATGGCCGTAACGACTAAGCCCCAAAAAATTGGTTTCGTTTTACACACACACATTGGTGAGAAACATGAAAAACGTAGAACGTAGACAGAGAGTTTATAGTATTCATATGGTAGTTTCTTTAGCTTAAACAATGGAATGATGAGGTTTGCGATTATCTTAATTGGCAATGTGATGTTTCGGTCGTTTTACAGAGAGAGAGAGAGAGAGTGTTCGAACAGATTTCGAAAAAAGACTTGTTTGAATCGTAAAATATGTCCCCATCATTAGCGTTTAGTTGAGAGTACTCAAATGCATAAACATTCAGACGGGGTTCGTTAGTATAGTGATAGTAGTAGAAGTACATAAGTGGAAGATATGGTTAAATATCGCATGCCGACAGCACACAAGCAGGTTAAAACAGAGTCAGAGTCGGGACAAGTCCGCGATCATCCATGCACTTGTTAGACATATAGACAGTGTGATGGCAGACAGGATGTACACATAAGAGCTGGGATGTCGGGACTGGGAGCAGAGGAGCAGGGAGCAGGGATCAGAAAGAAACCATTCCAAGGATTCCAAGCTATCCACTAGAAACTAAAACAGAAACAATCTATTTGAGGCTTGTACTTAGTTGTGATCTGAGTTGTTGGTCTGATTTTGATTTTGGTCTGTTTACTGGTCTGATTCTATGTGAACTGAATGATGGTTATTTTTGTCTTAAAAGTTTGGCTGCCGCTTGAGAAACTTCATGGCAATCATCTTGAAAATGAGAACACAAAAAGGACATAAAGATTATTAAAATGATGGCGTTCGGCGCACGCTGGCCAACTAAATGCACTACGGTGATGTACTAAATGTATCTGAATCGGTTTCATATTAGCTATGATCAGTATCTGTATCTGGTGTCCAGGTGTCCACATGTCGATGGCGATGCTAACCTTTGCCTCATACTGATCGGTGTTCATTTCGGCCACCAACTGGGCCATCGCCCGCTCCGTGCTCTCGAGCTTCTGGCGCAGCTTCTCGATCTCCATCAGCTGCTCGGCCTCCTTTTGCGCCTGGTGGTTCTTCAGCGAGGCGGACAAGCTGCTGGCCACCTCGGTGGCCGACAGACTGGCGTTTAGCAGCTCCTTTTCGGTGTCCTTGGCGACCGGCGGCTTCACGGCGACGGCGGCGGCTGCAGCGGCTCCTATAAAATTGGCGTACGATTTGGCTTTGAGATTGATAATCAGGGCCGAGAGAGGTCTAACGAAACTAAAAGGTGTATTTAAAGGTGTATTTACAGGGGCAGGAGTGGCAACAAAATATATATATATATATATATATATGTATTTGAATGTAAAGGGGCATGACTCAATTCATGAAGGCGTGATTGATTTGGGGGTTAGTAAATATATATATAGCTTACACAACATCTAGAATAAGTACATCTAGGGAAATGAATAAAAACACATATTTGCTACGATACAAAAACCAAATGAGGAGGACATATTTCAAAAATCAAAAGGCCTTCGTCGAGGTCTAGAAACTGAGGATACGAACGGAACTCTATGGTCATCGGAACCATCTGGCTTACTTGTCTGATGCTCTCGCCAGCCTTATATCGTAGGATGATATTTGGAGTGCGTGGACGGAAGCAGAAAAGTACAAAATGCATTTTTCGGTTAGGATTGACTAGTGAGTGCGATGGCGTGTGTGTCGAGCTACGTGACTAATCATCCGGAATGCGAGATCCGTATCACACTGAAACTTACCCAATTTGCTGCTGCCCAAGTCCTCCACCTGACTGTGGTTCTGTTGTCCGAAGACCTCCTGGCGGAAGGCAGGATTCTGCGGTGCTTGTCCGTACGGATCGTTGGGACCTTGTTTCTTGAACATTATCTACCAGGAAAAGGGGTTTACTTTTTACTTTTAATATACTTATTACTATAAAATCACCTTCATTAATGTGTAGCCGAAGAACACTACGATTCCGATCGTGTAAAGTGGCATCAGGAAACCCATGCTACTGCCACCCCTTTGCTGAGGTTGATGCAGTGCTCCGGCTCCCATGGGCGGACGCATTCCAGGAATAGGTCCAGGCTGAAAATTTAAAATTAATATTCATCAAAATATATTTAATTTTCGTTGTCATAGTCTAAACAGCGATTTGAAGGACCGAATATCTGTTTTATTCAATTTGAATACATATATTAAAGGTCATACAAACTTTTCAAGGGTCTTGATATACCAACTCTATGTCGATTTCCTCATAGGAAGATTGTTCTTAATTCCACCCAAAAGATAAAAATAAAGTCTGAATTGCCTATCTTATTTCGGAAAAAAATAGTCAAAACTATTTTTGAAAGCATTGAGGAGAATGAATTTTTAAAGTTAAAATACGAAACAACCGCACACACTTTAATGAAGCCTAAGAAAACATGGATTTTAGTACGTGGTTTATATCCTTGAAACATAAAATTTGCAACCAAAGCTGAACTTTCGATGATTTTCACCTGTAATCATAAAAATAACGTATACGCTCCGATGTATTTTGACATGGGCAGCGTTCAGCTGATTTGTGCTCTTCGGCTATTTCACCCATCTAGTTGCCATAGACGAGAGCAAAATGGAACTGGCGCATTGAATTTGGCACAAGTTCAATACGTAGCAGCACATTCTGCCGATCTCCCACTCATCCTTTACAGATTCTTTTTGTGTTTTCTTTAGCGCTGTCTTTTGCCTTCAATTTGCGTGCAGTGTCATAAAAACAAAACCCGAATCCAAATAAAATAAACGTTTCGGCTATTTATAAATGACTTCCAACGCGAGCGCGGATATGTCTCATCACAATCATTGCGACCACAGCCGCCGAAATGTATAATTGTGGATTTATCATCCGGAGAATAATGCAAGCTATAGCCTAACTTACCCGTCCGTCCACGATCCGCGGAGGCGGATTGCTGGGTGAGGTTTTCCGCTCCACGATCGGAACTGTGGGCGTGGCGGGAATGGCGCGACCCCGCTCCCGCATGGCTTGATATATGGATTCCGGATGCAGGTGGGCTGGACGCTCCTGGCGCAGACCTGCCAAGATTGCGAATTTTTTAATTAGCCATGTTTTACTCTTGACCGTTTAATGATAGAACACTTAATTTGTTTAACAAAAGCCATGTACAGTAGCCAGTGGTTAGGTAAAAATAGAAAGGGTTATCCTTACTAAACAAATAAACAATAATATTATCCCTTAAACTTCTGCAAATATTCCGAAGAATAATATATTGATTGGTATTACCCATGGGTTTTACAAATAATACATATTAATCTCTTAGTTAGTAAGGGCGTGATAGCTTTTATTTTAAATGCAAATAACGTCTACTGATATAAACTATTTTTAGAGCCATAATTTGGTTTTAAAGTAAATCCACATTAATTAAGTCATGTTCATGGGATAACAATATCCTGTATTCCTGAATTTCTACTTTAAAGAGCCTATAGAGACTTTAAGTTTAGTAAAATATAATTTCAAAAATGTTATTGAGTGATTAAGCCGGACTAGAGAAACCGCCGAGTTGAATTAATTATCTTGAAAAATAATCATTGTTAAATCTATTGAATAATATGCTAGTTCTGGAGTATAGATCTCGTAACAGAATTTTCTTTCATAATCAGATGTTAATTACAGATCGTTAGTAAAGCTGTTTTCTTGTTTTCAAAGCCAAACAGGGTTAGTGAGAGAAAATAAGAGAACAACATTGCGGCACATACTTATTTCGCCCGTGTAAACATTGATTTGTTTGCGGTACAAATGCGGACCAAAGGGCTCGATGGTATCCTTCTTCGTAACATTCATGAACTGCTCTCTGTCAAGCACGACATCACAACATCCTACAACATCGATAGCACACACAAACAAACACCACCCACATACGGAAATCAAAAGAATAAAATAAAATGTATTAATATATAATGAAATAATAATTAAGCACTAGTAATTTTCAAGAGAAAAACGTTAGAAACCAATTATTTCACGTAAAAAATAAATCATTAATTGAATGAACCTAAGAAACACTTATGGTAATTTATTATTTTCAGTAAACGCTCGCTTAGGAGAAAATACTTTTTTTTATTAGAAATAAAATTCAAATATTCTAGGATGACCGCCCAAGAGAGCTTTTACGATGATAAAGGAAACCTGAAAACTCACCGCCGGGTACTGCTCGCTGATCCTTGAAGTTTTGCTTGGGTGGCGGAACCCCGCCAAACATCATCGGATGGAAGACCTTTGGCCACAGAATGGCGATGCATCCGATCACGGTGACGATGATCAGGGCAGTTTTCTTGGGCGTCATTCCCTCGTCGACGACGGGAGGTCGCTGTTTCGACGTGGCTGTTGCGGGCATTTTGGGATCGGTTCGAATCTCGATTCCGTAGGCTTTCGTTTCGTATGGCTATTTGTGGAGGCTAAAGCTAGATCCTAAGGCAACTGTCCCTATTTATTCCTGATCGGTTTGGTTCGTTGGTGGCCCTTTGCGAGCTGTTGACTATGCGGCGTGTTTCCGGTTTTTGGTTAACTTTGACATTGGCTCATGTTGGCTAGTTGGTTACTGTACGTTTAAAGCATTATCTGAAAGATACATAGACGCATTATGTGGTTGGTTACACGCTTCAGTTGACCGATTCGGCCGTTCGTTGGAGTTTAGTTCACATCACTGGTCACGAATCACAAAGCAAAATGCTGTATACATTTAAATATTGTTGCGGGAAAACAAAAAAGTTTATTACATAAATAGCGGTCCCGATCTTTTTTATTTTTAGCTCGCGCAATTCGCTCTTTTCGGCCCGTCTAATAATTCTTTATTATTTTCACTTTTCCTAGCACACAAATCACAGGGGCTCTTCAAATTAACGGCCGCATAAATAATATTGATTGCTTCTCCAAAAAAAACGTTTTAAATTCGATTTGGGTAATGCTTCCTGAGTACAGGGACCTGGGAACTGGACAGAGCAAGGTGCTTACGCAAAGTTCGAATGTTATTCCCGAACTGGCAGGCAAATTTTTTAAACCATTAGCGAATTTTCGACAGATCAGTTCAGAAGACCCCGACACGATGAAAGCTATTCGGCTGCTCGCTCTCTTCCCCATAATCGTCGTCGAACATTATATTTCTTTATTTTTGCAGCAATATTAGATCGGACAGTATAATGAGTGCGACAAAGTGATTTGCAGCTTGGGCCTGCACCGGGAATTTCCGAGAGCTATCTCCCAAACATACAGCAGCAGTCGAAACTTTATTTTCTAAAATTTACCTTAAAGAAGTGTACAATTTTCTATTATAACTTTGAAAATTAATAAACAATTTTAAAGTTGTATAATTATAAGCATAATAATTGGCAATAAATTCCATGAGCCAACTTTCCTGTAGATTCAATTCCTTTTAACAATAAATTTTCCTTAATGTAGCTAGGGTTCTATAATGATGTACATTTATTTTAACGGAATACAAGTTATTGTTCTGAAGAAAGAACAATTGTGTTTAAAAAAAAGTTGATTTAAATCATTAAAGAGTGCTAAGACTATTATAAATTAAACCCGGAGAAAATTAATAAATAGAAAATTAAACAATCGCTGCTGATTTGTTAGCCACCACTGTATGAATGCGAAATTTTCATGTTTTTATAATTTTCAGCACGCAGCTTCTCTCTTGTTATCATGCTCGCATACACACACACTGGCAAGTTTTATAAGTTTATCCAACAATTTCCATTTCGCTTTCAAACGCACTGACTGGCAAACGGGGGAAAGTTAAATTGTTTAACCGTGCACTTCTGTTGTTTTCACCAGTTAAGCTTTTTTATTTTGGCCACCTGGATTTTTATTTTTTTGGCACTGTCAAGTGTTTTCATGCTTTTATTTTTGGAGTCATGGCGGCATTGTAAGTGGGTTCAATGCCGTTTGGCTTAAGACTCATCACTTATTTTTAAAATGATGAATTCAAAGCGTGAAGATTTTGCACCAAATGTCCTTGGCATTCTTCTTTAGTTCCAAAACACTTTTGCTTTATTAATTTACCAGTTGTTTTGTTTAACTAAATTTAAAAATTCGTTTTCTTATCTAAATACGGCTAGTTTCAAACTGTTTGTTTGTCGTTATAAATTTCACTGCCCCAAAGAAAGCAGCAGCAATAATAATTGATTTTTCAGATGGGCGAAACGAGATGGGCAGCACTGTCGGCCAGTTGTTCTGTTGTTATCGATACTCTCCTATCGTTTGCTCAAAATGAAGCATTTATACTGCTTTTCTATAACAAAATGTGTCAAATTTTAATTTTTTACTGTACTCATCAACTTTTATTTATTATTGGAAAAATATAGAAGGAGGAAGATTGTAAAAATTGTTGGATGTAAATATTTTAAAACATTTTTTATTGAATTTGATATATTAAAAAATTTAAAATCGTCATGATAAAGAGCTCGATAAATTCAAGAGTGAACTCCACAAGCTTTTGTTATAACTCTTAGTTGATTTTCATTAACTAGAAAGTTTACCCAAAATTGTATTTCCCAAAATGTTACTTATATCCGATGTAAGCCAGCCAACGAGTTCAAGAGATAGTGGAAAAGGGCTATTTCATAACTGATTGGAATTTTCACGCTCATTGCTACGGTCACACCAATGTTTTCGTCTCCTTTGTGTTATAAAATTAACAATTCATAAATACGCATTTTCCGCTGAGCCACCTGATCTCTCCGAGACTTTGGAGTATACCACCGCAGCGAACACTTGAAGTGGAATAAATTTCAAATCGAAAGTATACGCGCGCCTGGCGTGGCTTGTTTCTAGGTTTTCATCCACAAAACTGGAGCTAACAATGGACAATGAGTCGTGGGCCTGTTCGTCGGTAGAGAAGGACCTGACCCGCGTGGTCACCAAGTTGGAGCAGCTCCACGAGAACGCGGCAGCGGACATCGGGGACATAGCCACGCAGATGTCCGAACTGGTCGAGGTCCTCAGCAGGGCGGAACAACTGGTGACCACTCTGAACTCGAGCACCCAGGTCTCCCAGGACGATCCGATGGGCGACGGGGTGAGCATGCAGGTGGAGACGGAACCGACGGCCCCCCAGCGGCTAACCGAGCGCCAGATGGAGAGCATCCGGAAGGCCATCGGCAGGTGCAATGAGCGCGTTCAGAAGCTGTCCACAGAGCACCGCGATCTACACGGTTCCATCTCGAAGATCGGCAAGGCCATTGACCGCAACTTTAGCGCCGATTTCACATCCACCATGCGCGTGGACGTGCTGCAGGACGAGGAGAACCTGATGCTACTTAACAAGGCCATTGCCAAGCACTACTGCCGCCAGGGCATGGAGAACGTGGCCCGCTCCCTGATTAACGAGTGCAAGATGCCGGCAGAGCATGCCCAGGATGTGTTCGAGTCGGAGCGCGAGTTCGCCGACATCTACAGCATGTGGGTGAAAATCCAGAAGCGGGACCTCACTGACGCCCTCAAGTGGGCCAAGATGTACTCGCAGCAGCTGAGTGACCGCCACTCTCTGATTGAGTTCCGACTGCACCGCATGCGCTTCATGCAGCTGGTGTCCTACGGACTAGAGTCGCAACGCGAGGCCATCTGCTATGCCCGGCTGAACTTCAAGAAGTTCGCCGTGCGCTACGAGCACGAGATAGCCAATCTGATGGCCAGCTTCATTTATCTGCCGAGTGGACTGGAGAACTCGCCATACAAGCACTTTCTGGGCCAGGAGATGTGGACCGAGCTGTCGTTCATATTCCTCAAGGACGCCTGCCAGCTGCTGGGCATCAGCAAGAACTCGGCCCTGTCCGTCGTGGTCAACGCCGGATGCACTGCCCTGCCCGCCCTGCTCAACATCAAGCAGGTGATGCAGTCGCGCCAAGTGCTGGGCATGTGGAACGGCTGCGACGAACTGCCCATCGAGATCGATCTGCAGCCGGAATTCCGCTTCCACTCGATCTTCGCCTGCCCCATCCTGCGCCAGCAGACCTCCGAGGACAACCCGCCCAAGAAGTTGACCTGCGGCCATGTCATCTCCAACGATGCCCTGCACAAGCTCAGCAATGGCCACATACTCAAGTGCCCCTACTGCCCCGTGGAGCAGAATGCCGAGGAGGCTGTTCGCATCTACTTTTAAGCCACATCTATATATTCGCCCTATGATAATCACCATTACCCATGCGGCTTGGCTCGGGCAGTTCGAGGACTGGTGTTGGTTGGCCCGCTTTCCTTAACAAATCGTAACCATTTTAAATTAGCTGCTTAGATTCATGTTTTTAGACAAATTCGCAGAGCGGAATCGAACTTCCTGGGCCCGTGTGTTGATCGTGTTTCCCCACATCCTAACAGACAATTTAGAATTAAAAAATATATATATATATACTGTGTATTTAAAACAAACGACGAATGAATTTTTATGCAGAATCCATGTTTAATTAAATATGAATCGTCCGGAGTGCATCTTTTAGTGCCTATGTTTGTGCTTGTGCTTATCGCTGCGATGCCTGGGAGGAGATGCCTCCTCCCTTCGAGAGGATCGCGAGGTGAAGGATGTTGGAGAGCTGCGCGAGCGGGACGAACTGGAAGCCGGGCTCTCATAGCGGGAGCTGCGAGAAGATCGCTCAGCATACCGCTTCGGTGATCCGGAAGGACTGCGCGACCGGTTACGCTTGGAGGACTTCGAGGAGCGGGAGTTTTCCGGCGAGTAGTCACGTCGTTTCGGTTCTGCTGCGGCGTAGGGCGAGTGCGATCTTTTGCCACTGTACTGGGCTGGACTTTCACTGACCTTCGAACCCTTTGATTTGGTGTGCATGTAGCTCAGAGGGGAATCCACGGCACATTCAGTTCTAGAGTCCTAAATAGATGGAATTTAGATTTAGTGACTTAAAAGAGATTTACCACGCGTAATCAAGCCTACCTGTTTGAGCAATCGCTTTCGGAAATACTCCACTTGCTCGGGCACTGTCCAGCCGGGTTCAACGCGCCGTTTTCCTGACTCCAGTTCGTCCTGATACTGAATTGCTTTCAATTCGATATCCCTCAACTTGAGTCGCTTCTCGTCGCTATACTTCTGCGAGTTTTCATCGTCACTGTCCTCGTCGGAGCTGAAAAACTTGGGGGGATCTGGCGGATCCAGTGTGTCCCATTTGCTGGTTGTGATCGCCTGCGCTTCTACTTGCTGGGGGTCAACTGTCTCCCACTTTGAGGGAATGAATCCGGGCATTTTGGGAGCAGGTTTGCTTTCTTTTTCGAGCGGTATCCCATCGAGGTCCTCATCTACTGCAATTCGGGATTTGTTGGTATTACAAAGTAAAGATAAAGATAGATTTAAAGAGGCTCACAGGGTACGCCGTCGATTTCATCGTGGTATTCCTCCCTTTTGGGCGTTTCACGTTTTGGTGTAGCAACATCCGCATCGGGCAAGGCCCTCTTCAAGGCGCTCTTGAGCAAAGCAGCTCCGTCCAGTGGCACCCCGTCCAGGTCTTCATCGTCCTTCTCCTCTCCGGATAGCGGGGCACCATCGATATCTTCGTCCAGGGCCTCCTCGGAGCGCGTTTCTTCGGCTTGGGGTGAAGAACTTGCTGGCATGACGTACTAAATGCAAATTACAAATATAAGATCTGTATCATCTGTGATGAAAGTCACAAACTAACCGGTTTGCCCAAGAACTTGGCTGTCAGCTGAGCCAAAAACTCCTTGGGGTAGATTGTCCACTCCTCCCAGGTGCGAATTACATTGCAGACTCTGGACTTGAAGCCCTCCGCTTTCAAGCGGCTCTCAATGTTCTGGTAGTAATTGTGCAGATTTTCGAAAATATCCAACAATTGCTTTTCCACACTAGGCAAAAAAAAAAGGGTTACTTCATAGTTAGGTCCCAAAAGCTCTTAAGAACTTACGACTTGCGAAAGAAGGAAGCATTTGCCACTTTAACTGTACAATTATGCAGTATATCTGAGATCAGATACAACCGAGCAATCTTTTTTGAAGGCTTTGTATTCAAGTTGGCCAGAGATTCGGCGATACACTCGCATATCTCATCAGCAGCATCGGCATGTTCTATGCAAAAGATCATGGCATCACCAATGCGGGCGCGTTCCGGAGTTAGTTGCCTAATCAGATCCTCAAGTCTATCCCGTTGCCTGTGAAAAACAAGAAATGAATTTAACCTATTCCCAGAATGATAATCCTCGCTTTACATACGCATTGGACAAGGCTCCTTTGTGCACCACGGGGGCATCAGGATCCACAACCAGCTCATCCGGCATGCCCTGGGTATAGAAGTTGGCAATCGGAGGGCGCCAAACCGGTCCGTTTTTGAACATACGAAACTCATCCTCCCTCCACTCGTTCGGCGTGTCCCCCTGCAGCAAAGAGAACAGCTTCCATCGATAGTAGATGTGTGCAGGACTCTCGTTGTCGAAGAGAAACGAAAATAGAGGATTCTCCATTTCGCGAATCATGATCAAGGCCTCGAACATTGGACCCTCGCGTATGACAAACTCGATCATCCGATGGATAACATTCAGCACAGCTCTGTAAATACACAAATATTTAGGCTTCTATGAGGTAAATGATTTGGAAGCAGTACATACTTCTCAGTGGGAATGTGAACTTTTACAACGCATTTGGCAAGTATCTAAGAAATAAACGATATTAGCTGTTTTTCGTTTTAGACAAGAAGTGCATTTGGTTACCCTTTCCATGTTTTCCTTGTCCTCTTCCTGGTCAAACTCCTTGTAGTTTTTCTTGGGTAAAACACCAGCCTCGCTCGGTGGCGGTTGGGCGTTGAAGGGCAATCCAGATGGAGGTGGCGGGAGGGTCATTTCCAGCAGTGCTTGCGGTGTAAAAATAGGCGTGTTCATTATGGGCACAGTCTTTCCTACAAGAGAATTAGATTGTAAAAGCATTGTGATATATTTAAGGGATTAGATTAGATTAGATTACCCCATCCCAGCCGCATCTCGTATCCCATGATGTAGCGTCCATTTAATGTCCTCAGTGCCCTTTCAGCGTCCCTGCGGCTCATGTAGGCCACAAATCCGCAGTTGCGACCTCTTTGCTTCTCCTCCTCGGAGCGTGGCCACATGATCTTGATGCTGGCCAGAGGACCGTACCGCCCGAAGATTTCCATGAGCTGCTGCTCGGATATTTTGGGGTTCAGGTTGCCCAGGTAAAGATTGGTGGTGTTTGGATCACCGGTATCGAAGGATCCCGAGTCCTTGGAGCTGTTGGAGGCCTGAGAGGTGGTGGATGCACTACTACTGGGCACAGGAGCACTCGCTGCCGCCGGCTGTTGAGCTGGCGGGGCATGGCTAACAGCCAGGTGCTTGTACTTGTGGCGCTCCTCGCGTTCCTCTTGGATTCTGCAAGCATTTAACAATCAATGGAGTGTATATAGAGGGAGTACTAATTGGGCTTACTGTCTCAGTTCCTCCTTGAACAGCTCCAAGTTGCTCTTCTTCTTTTCCTGGTTTTTCTTCTTCACCGGACCCGGGTCCTTCTTGAGGTCCGAGGCCAGGGTTTTGGCATATTCCTCGGCCTTGTCGGAGGAGCCCTTGTCCAGCAGCTTGGAGACGGGCTTGTATAGCTTGCCCTTCTCCGACTTGTCCTCCCGCCGAGATCCGGCATCGTAGGTGCCGGCTTTGACCCACACTTTGGAGGAGGGTGTGGGCGCCTCTTGGAAGGTCTCCACAAACTCTTTGAAGGCCTGAAAATCGTATCCGATTACTACCGGAGCAGCAAGGGTCCACTGTTTGGACTTACATGAGCCGCTGCAGCTGCATCCTCCTTTTTCTTCTGGTCTTCTATCTCCTTTTTGGACAACTGCCTCTTTGAGAACGTGCCCACCGTGAAAGCCTCCAGCTTTTTCTCGCTAATCCTCTGAAAATGTGACCGGTAAGTGGATAACTCTGTTTCCTCGATATCTGGGCCACCTTTACCTTCAAGCTGGCCGAAGCGGCAGCCACTTCCTTGGGCTTAATCACGGGTTTACTCATTTTTTCCAAGTCAATATCCGCATTTTCCACAGATACAAGTTATAAATTGCGAGTGCCAGTGTGACCAAAGCCAGCCAAGTTGTTTAAGCGTGACCGTATTCCGCGAATACGGCACGACACAGCCGATAGTTGCACAACTCCCATCGCCAGCGCTATGTAAATTACTAAAAAAAATATATAGTTTTATCAAATAAATGCAAAATGGATATCTGCCGCCTGTGTTTGCGCGGAGTGAGCGGCGCCCAGATGTGTCTACAGATCTTCGATGTGGACTCGGCGGAGAACAAGGTGGCGGAGGTGCTGCGGCAGCATTTCTGGTTCGAGGTAAGCGCAAGCCGCCTGCCCCTCACCCACTTGCAATCCATCATGGAAATGCTTTGATTCCAATTCGATCTCTTACCCCGGACAGGTCCTGCCCAACGACGAGATATCCAAGGTCATCTGTAACGTCTGCTGGACGCAGGTGTCCGAGTTCCACCAGTTCTATGTGTCCATTCAGGAGGCCCAGGTGATCTACGCCACCACCTCGAAGTTCAAGCAGGATCCGGAGATGGTGAACACCTCCTGGCCGGAGGAGGTGCTCATGCCCGCCGACGTGCTGGCCGTGGACAACGATGTAAGCGCCCAGCTGAACGTGAATCCGCTGGACGAGCTGGATCTGAGCCAGCCCATGTCCCCGGAAGACAGCAAGGTGGGCATCAAAACGGAGCGGCAGTCCCCCGAATTGGAGTTCATCTTCGAGGACGCCAACAATGATCAGGACGAGGACTACGAGGACGACGACGACGACGAGGAGGAGGAGGATGCCGACGACTTGATTGTTACCCGGAGCGGACGCAAGCGCAAACGGGAGGTGGCCAAGCCGGCCAAGACGAAAAGGGCGGGCAGGAAGAGCAAGGATAAGGTCGTGGCCAAGCGGGGGCCACCCAAGAGGATATTCAAGATGGAGCGGCTGCCACCGTTCTGCAAGGAGGACGAGGAGCTGATCAAGCGCTACATAGTCATGGGCTGCGAGCTGTGCATTTTCCTGGCCGAGGACTTTGACGGCATCCGCGAGCACTTCAAGGAGAAGCACCCAGAGGAGCGGCCCTACATCAAGTGCTGCGGTCGCAAGCTCAACAAGCGCTGCCTCATCCAGGAGCATGCCAGGCGGCACGAGAATCCCGAATACATCAAGTGAGTGTCCCATTCCACATAATGATTTCTCAGGCATTCATTCATTTTCCCCCGCCAGGTGCAAGGACTGCGGCAAGGTGTTTGCCAATTCGAGTGTGCTGCGTGCCCACTGGCTGGTACACCATGTGCCCGACGAGGACTGCGACTTCCAGTGCGAGGACTGCGGCAAGCGCTTCTCGCGGCGCAATCTGCTCGAGCTTCACAAGGGCTCTCATGTGCCCGTCAACGAGCGCAAGTTCATCTGCCCCCAGTGCCCCAAACACAATGCGTGCGTAATTTCCAGTCTGGCGTACAGTTTGCCATGCTAATTTGTATTCTTTTTCTACAGTTTCGCCACAGAGTACCACATGCAGGTCCACATCAGCATGCAGCATCGCAAGGCGGCCAACATCTGTCATGTGTGCGGCAAGAAGATCAAGGACAAGGCCGTCTTCGAGAAGCACGTTCGCCTGCACTTCGAGGAGAGCGGGCCACGCATCAAGTGTCCGCGTCCGGACTGCGAGAGCTGGCTGAAGGACGAGGATAATCTCAAGCAGCATTTGAGGCGCCACAACGACGAGGGCAAACTGTTCATTTGCACGGAATGTGGCAAGAGCTGCAAGAACTCCCGCGCGCTGATCGGTCACAAGCGCTATTCCCACTCAAATGTGATCTACACCTGCGAACAGTGTGGCAAAACCTTCAAGAAGGACATAAGCCTTAAGGTGGGATGGTACCATTGATCACTTAGGGTATTCTCTGACTGAAATAATTGGTCCTTGCAGGAGCACATGGCACAGCACACTGGCGAGCCTCTCTACAAGTGTCCATTCTGTCCCCGCACCTTCAACTCGAACGCCAACATGCACTCCCACAAGAAGAAAATGCACCCAGTGGAGTGGGACATCTGGCGGAAAACCAAGACGGGTAGCTCCCAAAAAGTACTGCCCAGCGCCCAAGTGGCTCAGATGTTCAGGGACGATACCGATGCCGCAGCTATTGCCAATGACTATTCAGCTTAGGCCCAGGAACGCTCAAGGAAGTCGGTCCGCGGATCCGTTGCTTAGTTTTTGATTTACCCTTGTTTGAAAACAAAATATATTTAATAGGAATTATTTGAAACTCAGCTTTCGTTTTTTGATTTGACTTTTGGCCTAAATGGCAAACGAACTTTGTGCGATTTTTAGTCTCTTTCTAAGAAAATCCAACTAAAACGATGGAAGTTTGAATATCAATAACAATTCAAAAATTCCATTTATCCAAAAACGGAAAATCAAATAAAAAAGAGTACATTTAAAAAAAATAGCAAAATCAAAGCCAATACAAAAGTAAAAGCAAAAGAAGAGGGAAATCTAAAGCCGCAGTGTAAATGTCTTATTTTGTGGCCCTTCCAGCACACAAATAATGGTTTGTGTCCGCACTACGTGTAAAGCAGTGGTCTGGTCACACTGGCAGTGACAACAAAAACAGCCTGCGTGGACAAACATAATATTGACTAAAAATGAATGTAAGTTTTTTGTTTTGAACAACAAACCACTTGACAATAAACTCTATCATATCATTTGACCCCCACAGGAGTCCGAGATTCCCATTGACATTCACACGCTGAAGCTGCAGGATTGGCTCATCAGCCGCAGAATCGTGCCAAAGAATGTGCAACAGGAAATTCGGGAGATCCACAAGAAGATCAGTAGCGCCCTGCAGGACATGCCCTCCAATGACCAGCTGATCAAGCTGTTGGCCAGGACGAGTAGGTTCTAGGGTGTGTGACCAAGTGGAGCTACCAACTAATACGGCCTCCTCCTTGCAGATATCAACTACTACCATGTCAAGGAGATCATCGAGATCCTGAAGCAGACGGAAAAGGACACGAAAAGCGTGTTCGGCACATACGGCAGCCAGCGCATGAAGGACTGGCAGGAGATCAGCCGCCTGTACGAGAAGAACGCCACGTATTTGGCCGAAACGGCCCAGATCTTTGTGCGGAATGTGAACTACGAGATTCCCGGGCTGCGCAAGCAGATGGCCAAGCTGGAGCAGCAGACCGACGAGAGCCAGAAGCGAGCCAACGACCTGAACAAACCGGAGAGCCAACTGCTGGCCGAACACGCCGCCCTTCTGGAGCAACTGGGCGTCCGGGGGGACAATCTGCATGCGGAGTTCGTGGAGGTGCTGGCCGGTCTGCCCGAGCTGTACGCCAAGTCGCTGATCGACATCGCTAAGATCCAGCCGGGCATCGATCTGTACGCCGAGATCAGTGGCAACAAGCAGGCGCTGCCCATCCTCAGCCACCTGGTGGAGTTCGGCAACACCACCGTCTATCAGTACATCCACAAGGAGGCACCGCTGGCCGTCGAGGAGCCGCCCATCCGGTTGAACCTCGGCGAGGGCATCGCCAGCAAGGACGACAATGCTGCCACTGAGATTGACTTCGGAACGGACGACAATGGCGGCACCTCTTCGACCGTTTCGGCGGAGATCATCGACTACGGCGACTTTCAGGAGAACGATGGAGGCAACATCGACTGGGGCATCGAGAGTGCTCCCACCGATGCGGTGGAGATCAACTTTGACATTCCCGTCGAGGAGTACGGCATAGTGGTGGAGGGCACAGGCATGGATGGTGGCACTGCCAAGGGTGAGTACTGCATTTGAAGGCATTGAAAGGGAATCCAAGTTATATAAACACTCTGTTTGCCACAGGCGATCAGGCTTACTCCTTGCTCGATTCGCCAAACTATCGGGATCGATTCCTGGATGAAATCTTCGAACTGGAGTCCTTTTTGCGCCTGCGACTCTATGAACTGAAGCAGTTGGAGTCCTCGAGCGACATCATGTTCTCGCTCATGGACAACATTGCCACCCACGACGCGGAGAGCATCCGGAAGATTCTCGGCTCCGTGGAGAAGATCATCCAGCAGACCTCCGACGAGCAGACGCGGCATCTCTTCCAGCTGAAGCACTCCCCGAAGTATGCCAATCTGCTGGCCACCAAGCTGCAGCAAATGACCAAGGCCGTGGAGAAGTTGCGGTCCACGCGGGAGGCGCTCAAGAAGCGGGCCATCGAGCTGCGGGAACAGCGGCAGCAGCTCAATCCCGTCCTGGAGGAGCTGGTTGCCCAGACCCGCACGCTGCAGTCGCACATCGAGCGGGATATCTCCAAGCGGTACAAGAATCGGGTGGTCAATCTAATGGGAGGCGTCAACTAATGGAATTGGTTAGCTGTTGGCTGTTTGTTAAATAATGTTTATTAATAAACCGATAACTGGGCAGGACAAAGATGGCTTTGTACATTTTTTAAAAGAAGTTTATTTTTATTTTGCTATTTTTATTAAATATACAAATTGTATTTATATTGTGTTCTTTCTTTTTAATTGCCATTTTGCTTCTTTTTTTTTTTTTTGTATCCAGAATACAAACCTAATTTTAATGAAGTTTGTTGTTGGTTTCATTTTTTTTTTTTTTTTTTTTTTGTGTTGCTTTTGTTTTGTTCATAAAAGTATGCTTACACATTTAACGTTTTAAACTTTCACTTAAATGTAAAATTCTTATGTTGCTGAATTTGAATAATGTGTAAAACAAGAACAACGCTGTGATTAACTTAAATGTTTGGGGCCTTGTCTTCAATTTAAGGAAATTCATGTTCATGAACAAAATTGAATTATATAAATCGCAAGTAGAATTGGAGGAGAGAGGGGAGCTTCAAAAAAATCGAAAATGCTATAGAGTAGCTATACAAGGTTTGGGTGTAAAAAGCCACAATATGTCGGGGTATACATTGGGATATCAACTAGACTTAGGCACTAATCTAACAAAAGTGTGGCTGGCGGTAATCAGCAGAAAGGCTTTATAAGTATAATCAATTCGTTAACTAAATAGAAAATAACAAGCACTATCGAAAATACAATTAATTATACGGGGAAGAGGCCTCATGATATGGTTACAACTTTGTGTGGCGTCTAGGCCCGGGCTCAAAGCGTCGTGTACTTTTGTTTTCATTTATTTTGTTTTATTTTGTTTTGTTTTGTTTTGTTTTGTTTCCGTTTGTGATGCATGACCCGACCCAAGCTCAAATCAATCATCTACAATACAATATGGGGGGAGGGGGGTGGGGTCTGTCGCGGTTAACATAGATATCATATGTATGAATAAATGTTGGATTGTTTTGGTTATACATCAACGTACGTATTTGTGTAGTGTTGCATTTATAACTTGTATGGTAAATGTTAAATTAGCATAAAATTTGTTCGAAAGTTGCTTGTGGTCTGCCATTATTGTAGTTGCTTATTTCTAATATATATATATATATATATATGTTTCATATAATTTATATATGTATTTATTATTTATAGGTTTTAATTTAATTCTTGCTCTTGCTCTTGCTTTGCTTTGCTTAGGTGCTACTATGTATATGTCTGAATTTATTTATGTATACATGCTTCTGTTTATTTGATGTACTTTGTAAATGATTACATTTTATACACGTATCATAGCGCCGGTCGGATTAGAAATTCTGAGCTCTTTCCGCTCTAATCTTTATGTTATTGCTCTTAATTTCAAAAAAATATGTGGATTGCCCTATCTACAACTCCAACTCGCGTCCACACACATCCACCCTCCCCCCTACACTTACAATCTAAGCGAACTTGTTCCGTTTTCCGTATTCCGTATTCTGTTTCCTGTTTTCGCTTGTTTCTTCAGTGGAAAACATCGCCTCTCTTGGCTGGCTCTGTCCACCAGCGATGGTGGTGATGGTGATTCGGTTGCTGAGCTTGCTGCTGATGATGCTTCGACTGTCAATCGTTCTTCACTGGGTAGTAGATTAGATCCGGCTGTTGGCCATGCGGCGGCATTTGCTGCATCATGCCGCCCATCATGGACGGCAACACACCCTTGGGGTCGTCTCCCAGCATCGAATAGCCCACACCCACTCCGACACCTACTCCCACTCCCACTCCAACTCCCGTGCGGTCGTACACGTTGCTGTGCGGCACTGGCGGGGGCAGCAGGTGCGGATGCAATGGCTGCTGCTGCTGCTGTTGCGCCTGCAGACCATGTGGATGGTAGGGCTGAAAGCTGTTCTGTTTCTGCTGCTCGCTGACCAGCTGATCGCTCAGGTGCTGGTCATAGGCTCCTCCGTACACGCCGCCTCCACTGCGCATCAAACCGCTCGCATAGCTGCCGGCGCCGTGATGCTGCTGCTGCTGCTGCTGAGCCGCCTGTTGTTGCTGTTGCTGTTGCTGAGACGACGCCGCTTGTTGCTGCTGCATCAGGTCGAAATTGTACTCCATTGGCGCGGGATTTGTGTCAATGAGATTCGTGAGTATGCTGCCGATGTTGTTGTAGTTGTGGGGATCACTCGAATTCGCCTGAGCCTGGGCCTGTTGTTGCTGTTGTGCCGCCTGCTGTTGTTGTTGCTGTTGTTGTGGCTGCTGCTGCTGCTGCTGCTGCTGTTGTGGAGTTTGGCCAAACGCAGGCGCCGGCCACATATGCTGGAAGCTCATCAGGTCACCGGCGAGAGTTGGATCTGGTTGCTGCGGTTGAGCGTGTTGTTGCTGCTGCTGCTGCTGCTGTGGTTTGCTTACTGCTTGTTGCTGCTGCTGCTGTGGCGAAGGCGGCACATTCATTGGAAGCCCTAGGAACTCGGCCGACTCCACTATATAGAATTTGTTATCTTTGAGCTCAACCTGCTGGTTGCTGGGTGGATTACCAAAGTTCATGTTGCCCCAGGAGTCGGTGGCCTGTTGCTGCAAGAATTGCTGCTGCTGCTGCTGCTGCTGTTGTTGTTGTTGTTGTTGTTGTACTGGAGCAGGTTGTGGCGACTGCAGTCTCGCATGCTGTGGGGAATGCGAGGGTTGCTGATGCTGCTGCTGCAATTGCTGGGCCGCAGGATGGTGATGCAACGGCGATCGCTGGTTGTGCCGATGTTGTTGCTGCATCATCAGCTGGTGTTGATGGTGCATCGGCGGCATGTGGTGAGGGGAGCTGAAGTGCGGCTGCGGCTGCTGTTGTTGCAGTTGCGAGGGATGCGGCGGATGTGGACTCTGGGGCGTGTGGCTCCTCATGTGCTGCTGTTGTTGGGCAAGATGGTGTTGTTGTTGTTGCTGCTGAGGCTGTTGCTGTTGCTGCTGATACTGGCTAATCAGTTGATGTTGCTGATAAGCACTCGCTGCCGGGTTGGACTCAAAGTGAAATTGGCCATCCTGTCCAAAGCTGTTCATGCGCTGCAGATGCAATTCTCCGGGTGCAACTCTCGGCTGTGGCGGCGGCTGCTGCTGTTGCTGCTGCTGTTGTTGTTGTTGTGTCGGCGGCGGCGTCGGATGTTGCTGATGCAAGGCATTCTGGGGCTGCTGCTGCTGCTGTTGCTGCTGTCCTGGCTGCTGTTTCTCCGCATTAAAGCTCTGATTGTACATGGAATTCTGCTGAGATTCACTCGTCGACACCGAATGCTGTGACGTGGATGCCGTGGAGGATTGCGAGCTGTTGCTACTGACCATGGCCGCATTGAACTGATCCTGCTGCAGGCAGCCCGGAGTCGTCGAGACTGGCGGTGGCGGCGTGGGCGTGGCCGCGGAGCCCTTCTGCTGTTGCTGCTGCGAGGATGCTGCTGCTGCGGCGGCGGCTGCTGCCTGCGCTTTCGCCTTGCTGGTCACCGCCTTTTTGGTGGCTTTCACAGGCGGCGGACCCGGCATATCCGGCAAGCTACCCATTTCGCCTGAAAGGAAATTGTCATATTTTAGCTTTAGCGTTTAAAGGAAACCCTCAGCAATCCGTACCTTCTTCGTTCGTCTTGGGAAAGCGCTGCTTTCCCTTTTTAGGAGGTGGCGGCTCGTTTCCGTGCATTGTCTGCTTGTGACGCACCAGATGCGTTTTCCATTTGAAGGTCTGCAAGGACACCAATAAACAATATTAGAAGTGAGTTATTTGTTTATTTTTTTATTTTTTACTAGTTGCAATAATAATTTAAACTGTGTACTTCGAAAAAAGGGATTATTTAAATTAATTAGGTCAACTCCGAGTGCCTACAATATTATAAAAACTATGGGGTTACATGGGTATTAGGAAAAAAAAAAAAAAATTTTCGATTTTAGTGCTGGTGACATATTTATTTAAGCATTTAAAAAACAAATTCTTTGAAAGAGTAAGGACAAAAAAAAAAAAAAAAAAAAAAAAAAAACGTTTAATACTTTAAAACGCATAATTTAAAAAATATCGTTTTATTTATAGATATAGGCAGGTTGAACATGTCTAAAAACAAATAAGAGTGTCCACTAGTTTCCCAATAAAATGGTCAGTTTGAGTCTCCGAAAATATTTATCTTGTTGATAATTAAAAACAATAATTGTTTTCCCTTCCCTTCACATACAAAACTGCATCTCTAGCCTAGAACTTCAGCCTTCAAATAAACATGCAATTGTAGTTAAGGCCTACCTGATCGCAGTAGTTGCAGCAGTGCGGCCGTTCCTCCGAGTGGGATGGTAGGTGCCGCTGCAGGGATTTGGCCGATCCGAAGCGCTTGCCGCACAGCGTGCACTTGCACTCGGACACGTCGACGTGGGCGTTGCTGTAGTGCTCCTTGAGCGCGGGATATGTGAAGTAGGAGGAGCCGCACAGGTCGCACACGTAGGGCCGTTTGATCTCGGTGTGCAGCTGCACGTGCCGCTCCAGGTTGGCCTTCAGCGTGAAGCGGTTATGGCAAATGTGGCACTCGAAGAAGTTGTCGCGCTTGTGCACGCGGATGATGTGCTGGTACAGGGCGTTCTTCGACTGAAACTCCTCGCCGCACACCTCGCAGATGGCCCCGTCGGCCTTGTGGCCCGTCTCCTCGAAGTGTTGCTGCAGTTTCTTCTGCGGAAACTTTAGCCCGCACTCGGCGCAGGGAAAGGCTGTAAAATAGATAGAATGGGTTAGACGCTGGTTCAAACGCTTTTGGGCAAGGCTGTTGCTGTTTCCAAGGAACTCCGCCTGCCGAGAACTTGGTGAAATTTACATTCACTGCGACTCACTTTTGATTTCCTTCTTGTTGTGCGACTCCACGTGGGCGTGAAACTGCTGTTTGCGCGAGTACGACTCCCCACACGTTTCGCAAACGAACGGGAACTCCTTCACATGCATGGTGCGGTTGTGGTGGATTATTTCCTGAAAATTAATAATATTTTTTATTAACTGTGCAAGTACATATTTCAAAGTTCATTAGTTAATGTTTTAATAATTTAATATATTTAAAATACCTAAAATCTATGAATGTTAATAATAGGTTATATGGCCTTTCTAAACGATTGATATAAATATTTTGAGTCCCGAAGTTTGACACTTTTAGACACTTTTTCCTTCCATATATCAAATTCAATTTTAATATTAAATTTCTTCTGCTTTTAATGTGGTTTTTTGAATCCTAAAAAAATTTCTTATCTCTTTTAGAATTTTTTTGGACAGCCAAACAGTATAACCGCCCACAATGAATGCTGCTTTTTATTTTAAAAACACTTTAGTTGAGAAATACAGAACATTTAACTTTCAGAAACCTATTGAAGTGCTTTGAAACCTTTACAACTCTCTGTAGCCTGCCAAAAAATTGAGTTTAAAGGTTCAGGGCTTTGCAATTATACATTACTAAATATTTTTTTAGTAATTACATTAAAATACTTTAAAAAGTGTAGATATAAATGACACATATCGTTGAATATTTAGGTATAAACCAATTTTGATGAGGCTTTCATTATGTCTGAACTTCTAAAAGACAGTTGCTAATACTATATACTAGATTGATTTGTTTTCTTCCAAACAGTTTAGTTACCTCCAGCGTGTTCCCATTGCGCTGACCGCAGTCGTGGCAATAGCCCGGGTGCATCTTGTAGTGGTCCAGCAGCGACTTGCGCTTGCGATACGACTTGGGGCAGAGCAGACAGTTGTAGCTGGGCTTGTCCTTCTTGCTGCCGGGCGTCTGACCGCCACTGCCTCCACTACCGCTGCCGTGCTGCGAGGGCGGCGCCTGCAGGGAGGTGCTGCTGCTGCTGCCGCCGTCGATCAGTTGCTGCTTGGCCGCGTCCAGCTCGTCCATGTCGTGGTCCAGGTCGTCGTCGTCCTCGTCCGGCGACAAGTCATTGTCGTCCAGCTCCAGCGAGGAGTTCAGTTGACCGCTGACGGGAGGAGTGTCGCCCAAGTTCGACAAGGCTGCCAGGGCTGGCATTTGACGACTGCCCATCATCGAGGTGCCGTGTTGTGGGAAATCCTCCGACATCATCATCATCTGCCGCTGCTGGTGAGGCAGAGCCACATGCTGCTGCTGCTGCTGTTGCTGCTGTTGCTGCTGTTGTTGCATCATGCCGCCCATCATCGACAGGGGATTATTGCTTGAGTTGTAGAGCTTTTGCTGCTGGTGCATTTGAATTTCGCTGACGTGACTCGCCGAACTGCCGCCCGGCATGATGACGTTGGGATTGCCATGCGCCGCCTGGCTGCCCTTAAGATCCCTGCTCTCCATGGGCATGGACATGGGCAAGTGGTGTGATGGTTTCATAGACGCCACCAACTGATCCTGCTCCTGCAGCGTCAGTTGCGGGCGGTGTAGGCTGCCATTGTTGCTGTTGTTGTTATTATTATTGTTGCTGATGCTATTGCTTGACGTAAGGCCGTTGATCACAAGATTTGCACTGCTGCTGCTACTTCTGCAAGCAAAGAAAAAAGTCGGATAAGCAATAGGTAGGTATAGTTTTACACTTCTCAGAAATAAATATCGAAGTCTATTTAAGAAAACTAGAATGAATGTATCTAAACATCCCCAACAACAACATAAGATCGAATACATAAGTGTGTACCAATTTTAAGCTAACATTTTTCCTAAAAAAGTGACACTCTTGATAAAAAAAACAAACTTACAGGTGATGCGAATGATGACTATTGTTCTCCATTATCACACCGCTGATGCCATTCCCATTACCGCCGCTCCCGCTGCCGCTGCTGCTGCTGTTGCTGCTGTGTCCGCTGGCGCTGTTCACGCTGCCCAAGGCACTGCCGGCGCCAGCCAGCATGTCATCGATCTCGGGTTCCATCTCCAGACCATCGATCAGACGTCCCGCGCCTACACCCTCGTCAATGAACTCCTCGAACTTCATAATCTCTTGGGCAGCCGACGACAGCTGCGATTCCGTTTCCGACTCCAGTTCGGAGTCGCCAAACGAGATGGCTGGCAGCTGCTGCCGCTGCTGGATCGCCTCCATTTGCTGCTCCTGCTGCTGCTGCTGAATCTCATCCAGGTGCTGCTCCTGCTCCTGCTGCTGGATCTCCTCCTGATTCTGCTGTTGCTGCTGCTGCTGCTGAACCTCCTCATCCCGCTGCAGTTCGTTCCTCTGCTTCATCAAGATGACCAACTGATGACGTTCCTTTTGGCGTCGCCACTCCTCCAGCCGCTGCTCGCGCAGCTCCTTCAGCACCCGCGCCGAGGGCGTGGTGCCCAGCAGGCGTCCATTCACAACAAAGTTCTCGTAGAACTGCCGGAGAAATGGCTTGTGGTGCTGGCTGAGCGCCAGGCGGAGCAGAGCCCGGAGCTGGGCCTTGAAGGCCCGCTCGCTGAACTCGCCGGTGCTGTGGTGATACCGCATCGTGTACTGGCTGTCCTCGTGAAAGACGTAGCCCTCGCCCAGCCGGCTGTGCTCCTCTTTCCGCCGCACACTCGTCACGGTCAGGTGCATGTTGTTGGTACGCTTGCGCTTCACCAGCTTGCCGTCGCTGCTGTTGCTGTTCGCCTCCTCGTCCTCGTCCTCGCCCAGCTGGTCCTCGTCCACGAAGGTGGCCGCATACTTTCGCTTGACCAGCAGCGAAACGCCGGTCTGGATCAGGTCCAGCGGATCGCCGGGGCCCAGGGCCAGGGCGTCCACATTGTTGCCGGCATGGAACTGCAGGGAAGACGAGTTCTGCGTGTCCGCATCGTCGAGGAAGTCCTCCTCCTCCTCCTCGAGGCACAGGAACTCCTCCTTGCAGAGGATCTTCTCGAAGTTCTGGTTCAGATCCGTCGATCCCGCCTCCTCGTCGTCGTTCTCGCGTTTGATCTCCGCCTCGCAGCCGGTGCCAGGCTCCTTCTTCTCCTTCTTGGCGGTCAGCAGCAGCTGGAGCTGCTTCGTCCTCGCTAGCTCAAGCTGCTGGGTCCTTCCGTCGCCACCGCCACCGCCACCTCCGCCACCTGCCCCGCCGTTGTCATTAGCAGCAGCTATGTGACTGAACAGATTCCTGACGACTTGGTCGCAGGCCTCCGGGTACTTGCACTTAAGCGTCTGCAGCAAGAATTGAATAGCATCGCACCGCAATGCCGTGTTGAGGCTGTCCAGTAGATTTAGTGATTGATCCACCTGAAAAATAATATAATAATATAATATATAAATGATTTCAAAGTTTTGCAAAATAGCAAAGATACCGTTATAGGTTGTAAGATTGTAAAGAAAGAATTCAAAACTTAGTTTTGTTCTAATTTAAAATAACAAGATGAATTGATCATGCCATTTGCACTTTTAACTAACCTTGGCTGGTCAATATCTTCCCAAATCATTTTACTGAAAATTAAAAAATCCTCCGATTTCGACAAAATAAAATGTTTACTTGAGTTCACAATCTCAATGTAATTTATTTATTGATGAAACAATGTTGTTCTTTATTATTCGAAAATCATTATTTATGGTGTCCATTTTAAATTCAATCTATGAATGGATTATGCATATCTAAACTGGATTGCTTTCTTTAAAAATTTGTTTTGAGCCCACTGTGCTTAAATTATTGCGCTAGAGGAAAATAAATTACCAACTTCCGTTTAAAGCCGCCCATTTCCATAGGGAAAACAACAACAAACTGCGGAATGTGGTGGGTGGGAGAGACTGGTAGGGTTGCCACCTAAATACGGGATATTTGTTATTCCCGTTAAAGACCCAATTAGAATCGTCATTTGTTTCAATTAAACGGCCGAACTCTCTCAGAAACACACCACACACACACGGTGATGGAAATAACTGTCGTCAAACACAATTAGTGATTATTATTTTCCAAACAATTTAATGCAATTAGAGCAGGAGAGTGGGGGAGAAGGAAAAAGTGAGAATCGAGAGAAGTGGGAGAGAGCGCGCCTGCTTCAATGAAACGTAGACAGCACGGCGACAGCGACGTCGACTGCGCTGCCCGCGCAAGCGATTAGCACACACAGAGAAACAGCAAGCGAAGATGGCGAAAAATAGAAAAGAAAAACAAAAACAGCAAAAGCGGAGGCAGAGAAATTAAAACAGCGCACAATTTGTGCTACTTTTCCTCATTCCACAATGTTGCTATTATGTATGTATGTTTGTCCGCCGTGTGAGTGTGTTTGTGTATTTGCAGCGATTTGTAGTCGTTACAAACACAATGTGGGGCTGCTCTCTTCCCTCTCTTCGCTTCTAACCCATCCACCCACTGTGCGAAAAGGAGAGGGAAACAATGGTGAGGAGCCGTAGGGGGAGGGCGGGCGGCGAAAGAAGAAAATGGGGGGCACTAAAAGTAAACGACGTCGCAACCCTGAAATGCTCTAAACGCCTTCCAATACCCTACCTTTTCACAAATTCATGTTTGGTATTGTTTTTAGATTTAAAAAAAAACATAGGAGTGGATTAGTAATGTTTTGAAATTTGATATTTGGTACCGTAATTCTTGGCCTTTCAATATATGAAAAAAATATGTTGAGCATTGAAATGGCAAAGGACATGTTGCTTCTTACATACATAGTTGCTATAATTCTATCTATCTGTTAATGATTTCTTTTCAATGATCAAAACTTTTGTTTAAATCTGTTGTAATATACAATTTTTGTAGTTAACATCTTGTTCAAAATTTAATAAAAGCCAAGGATACGGCTTTGAACAAATTTTTAAGGGTCACTAATAACAACTATATAGATATCCATTTAAAATTAGCTTAAGGCAGTAAGGGAGAACTTTAGAATAAGGTCATCAGGTTTATAAAAAAAAAGTGAGAAATTCCCAAAGTTCTTGAAAAACATCGAAATCTAGCAAATTGTTCCCATCACAGCTTTAGGATATAGACGTCCGATCAGCGGAGTTTTATAACTAAAAGTACGTGCAACTATTAACAGAGAAACCGAGAGAAAGACATACATACTTATAATGACTATAATGACTCCCACAGTTAGGCTTATCAATGTCGTGTCGAATATGTCACCTACACTACGTTACAAAGTTTTACCACAATTATGATACCATTTATAAAAGTTTTAAATTGTTGTTTTTATCAAAATATATTTTGAAGTTGCTATCTGGCCAAATAACAGTATGGACTTACACTGCAAGGAAATAAAATCTTCGGCGTGCAGAATCTAACCCTTTTTTAAAAATATTTTTGTTAATTACCACGTATTAGTTATTACTTTTAAGATTTTGGTTTGGCAAAATATAAAATATTTACTTATAAGTAATATTTCGGAACTCTAAAGGTATAATTTATTTATAGTTGTTCTTGAAATTTGTTGATACATACATATATACAAAATCTACAAAAGTAACCTTTAGCTTAAAGGTAAAGAAATGGAATCAATTGGTTTGTTTATGACGTTTATTTTAACGGATTAAGCTGGCTATAAAGCGATTATAGCAACAGAGAAATACTTTCTCCTAGTCAAACTGCTTTAAATCAATCAACTTGAAATAGAAACAAAACGGTAATATTTGACAAAAGACTTCGAATTCAGTCTGCTGATCGATGGTTACTACTTATGTACATATGTAAGTATGTACATATATAATTTCCCCTTTCTATCTGTGTGGCAACGCTGGGGGCTGTGCGTTTTATTTGTCAATAAAGTTGTTGTAAATTTAGATTGCAGATAACGAAAACTTAATACAAGTACGAGCACATGGGCATGTAAGCATTTATAAACTTAATTCGTGTGTTTGTGGGGCAAGAGAAAACGAGAGAGCTGAAAAGCGGGATAGAAAAGGTGGGATAAAGAGCCTAAGAAAAGTACAATGCAAGAGAAAAGCAAATGCCATATTTAATTAGAATTTTTTGTGTTCTAATTAAATGTTAGTTTGTGTGCGAGTATGTGTACGGTTGTGTGAATTTATGCTCGTATCTGTGTACTTGTGTTTATGAGAACTAAAAATACACAAGTTGAAAATATTTTGTCTGGATTAAAATCATTTTTTTAAGGGGAAAACCCTTGGAAGGTGCGGACTGTTCGATAAATGAATTTTTCGCCATGATTTATTCCGCTTTAGTTGCTGCACAGAAATATTTAGTTCGTTTGCAATTGTTATGTACCTGTTCATTTCTCACATAAAGACCCAAAGAGCTATCTTCAAAATACTTATGTACACATGAGCACATCTACACACAAACACACTCACACATTTAGTGTTCGGATGGGTGAACCATAAGAAAGGGGGAGGTGGGGAGATGACGTTGGCTGCATTTTTAGCAAAATTTATGTTATACATTTCGTGCTCGCCATCTCCCTCGCACTTGGACACACAGTTCTCAAAGTGGAACTCACACACACACATGCGTTCAAATAGTTGTACTAATCAAATAAAAATAGCATTTACATCGCCCTCTCTCTTTCCATTATTTTTCAGAGTTTTATTAATGAAATTGGCACAGCAAAACACAGTGCAATCAATTCAAGTTCCAAGTGGAAGGGATGGAAAAACAAGACACTCAATCCATGTCGTTAACTCAATTAAGAGCGATAAAAACTTTAATTGTTTTACTGCAAAACGGAATTAATTAAAAAGCACACAGAGTGTTCCTATTCAAGTGGAATGGGATTTTTTAAATTGTTTTTGTGCTCATTAAGTGCACTTTATTTCAGTGAAATGTTTAGCTTTAATTATTTAGTTCATTTTAATGCAATTAAATCGGTAAATTAAAATCTTATTGACCACTTTCTTTTCTCTTAATTACAACAACAACTTGCTCCACTGTGCAGTGCTGTTTACTATTCTTCTTCTTGCACTTGTGCTTTGCTTCGTACATTCGTACTCGATTACCCCATCTCGCTCGCACCTGCATATGAAATGCCTCGAATTTATATGCATGCAAGAGAAAAAGAGAACTCCCCCATTCCCTCCCCCTTCCTCTCTCACCATCCTTCCCACTTCGCCCCACAAACAACAACAACACACACACACACACACATTTAAAGGAGGAGGGAGAGCGAGAAATACAATCAAACTCTTGCTCTTGGGGCTCAATTTGAGATTTGTTGTTGTTGTTGCTGTTGGATTTTGTAGTATTTGTAGTATTAGTATTTATGTAAATGTGCGCTTTGCTTGTGTGGCCAAAGTAAATGTAAATGTTGTTATAAACTAATAAAAATAAAAATAAATATTTTCTCGAATATAACGAAGGAAAACAAAACAAAAGTGAATAATAGCAGTGATGAAATGGGTCGAAAAGTGGGGAGTCAAAATGGAAAGAGGGAAAGGAGGGGGACTACAATTCATTTTAGAGGCAAATAGAAAAAAACAAAAATAACATTATGTGGCACTCAACGAAAGGGGGAAAGAAAGGGGGAGAATGAGAGGGGGCGCAGAAGGAAAGAGGAGGTAAATGGAAATGGGAGTGGTATGGGTTTGCCTTTGAATAGGGATAGTGGGAGTGGGCGGGATGGAGCAAAAGACTCGGCGGAAGTTCACACAGACGCACTGTGTATGTGTGTTTTTTGTGGGTGGGTGGAAATTGTGCAAGAAGCGATTGTGGGGGCTCTAAATCAACGGAGCTTTTAAAATAATAAAGCAAACAGAAATAGAGGGAATTTTTGAGAACCACCCTTCGTTTGCCAGCTACACTCGCCGAAAAAATACGTTGCATTTGCATTTGAGGTTACTCATATTTGAACCGCAAATTCCCGCTCAAACTCATTAGCTGCGTCTCTTTGTTTACTTCAGGTGCTTCGTAGTTCCAATTGGAAGGGGGACAGAGCGCGATTTGAATGGAAAAACTAAATTCGGTTTTATTTTAATCACAGCGACCTTTTCACATTACAGCAACAACAAAAAACAATAACAACGACTAAAAAACAACAATAAATACGGCCAGTGCACACTGTACTTCATTTGTTATCTGTTCCTCCACCTCCTCCTCTTCTATCGCGCTCTCGCTGCCGCTCTCTTCCTGGCCTACGCATTACACGTTGTTTTGCTGCTCTCTCAATTAGACAGTCGCAGTCACACGGAATGTAGACTCCTCACGCACACACAAACCAGCTGCCTATGTATGTGTACTTGATATGATGATGGGTAGGGGAAAAGGGGAGGGGGTAATGGTAAACATTATTTAATTACCAGTAATTTAAAATCCAACTGTGTAGTTTTGTTATCCATTTTGTTGTTGGCTTCTGCATTTGGCTGAATTTTATTTTTACGTTTCACTCTCTCACACACACATTCACTCACACACACACGCGCACAGAATCTCACTCGCTCGCACACACACGGGTGCGGGTTTTTTTTATTATTTCGATTTTTCTTTTAGCCCCTGCTTCGCGTTTCTTCTTTTGCTTCTTTGCTGTGGCTCAGCTCTTTTTTTTTTGTGTTATTCCATTCTCCTCTCCTTTGCTTTTGGCTTTTCGTACGTCGCTCTCGCTGTATTGACACAACATTGAGAAATTCCCATTGGTTTTTTTTCACATTTTTACGGTTAATGGGCGAATTCGCAGATTTTGTTATTGCATAAAGCAAGAGCACAGGGAATATTTAACAACCTATTTAGCTCTAGGCTGCTTGCAACTTTCTGTGGCACACACACGCACGCACACACGCGCGCATGAAAAAATGTTTTCCAATCCTTCGTTTTCGCCACGCGTTTTTCCCGCTTTACTTTACTTGCTAATTACAAGAAAAGCCCTTCATAGAAACCGATGAACCGTTAGTTTAGCAAGTATATTTGAATCTTTTTTTTTAACAGCAAATAAAAAGCGACGGAATTTTTCTCAAAATGTTTTGTACGGTCTGGCGTTGCCAGAGTGGTTCGTGGCTTTGGCGTTGCCAGACTGGTTCGTGCCGTTTTGTCGTTCACACCGATATTTGAGCGTACATTTTTCAGTGCTGAAAAACGTCCATTTCGTTATAATTCAGTGTTTCGCTGTGACGGCCAACCTACGATGCCATTCACACAGAATTCAATTTGCTCTTGCGAGCCGTTTTGTTTAACTTTCAGGCAATCTTTTTCGGCTGGAACACACCCGCCACCTTCCCTTCTAGGTCAATAGTTCTGCTGGAGTTTCTGGAATTCATTACCGAAAGCCTGAGAGCCGGGTAGCAATTGAAGATACCGGAAACTTACACCTATGTGGTGTTTCTCGCCTTTCCTACCGACAATTGTTTGTACCGCATTGGCCGGCTGTATGGACTTTGCTTCGAAATCCGCGTTATGGCCATGGGACATCGTCTTCTTTTGGCTCCAAGGAACGGGAACCAGGAGCATCACCTTCCGGGACTACTACTCCTTGGACTTCCCCAGAGAACTGCATGAAACTTCATCAAGGCAAATCTGGTTTCGACGCAGTCAGCCATGGAGTGCATCCTTGCTGTATTCAATGCTTTGCCCCTCTTGCTGCTCCTTGCTCCCAAGCTAATCACGGGAATCAGTGCCAAGTAAAGCATTGGGATTCTATCTGCTGACGATCTGATACGTGATAAGTGGTGCTGGTACTGGTACCAGAAATCATGCTCTGGACTGCATCTTATGCCAAAAAATATTTGAGACAAATGCATATTGTATATATGTATAGCCTTTACCCAAAAGAAAATGCATCTTGAATCTATTGATTTTGCCGTCCCCAGTGACAGCACACCCATCCCTATGGGCAGAATGATTGTGGCTTTTTTGAAATTTTATTTCACACTCTCCGAATACAAAAATGAGGATAAACCCTTAATCAATAATTATGCATCCTAGGGATTACTTGGCCGGCTGCTTGGCCTGCTTCTCCTTCTTGGCAGCCTCGGCCTCCGCCTGCACCTTGTTGTATTTCTCGATCAGCTTCTCCACATCGGGCTTCTCCAGGACACTGTATACGGTGGCGTTATCCACGCGCTGCAGCGTGGCCATCTCCACCTTCTCGGGGGTCAGCTTGGTGGTGTCCAGGGTCATGCTGAGCACCTTGACGGCCAGGTCCTTGGCATCCTCCAGCGTTAGCTTAACATTCTCCTTGTCCGCCAGCTCCTGTTTCAGCATGGAGATCGCCGCCCCGAAGTTGTTGCCAATGCAGGTGGCCTTCCAGCCGCCGTAGTTGCCACTCGGATCGGACTGGTACAACTGGTAGCCGTACTTGTTGTCCCATCCCATGTACAGCAGCGACACTCCAAAGGGTCGCTTTCCGCCGTACTGTGTGTACGCCTGTTTGATGTCGCACAAATGCGACACCAGCTGCTCGCAGGGAATCACCTCGCCGTAGCTGAACTGGTAGCGCTGGGCAATCAGACGCAGCTCGGCGGTCAGCACGTTGGCATCGGAGGTGATGCCCGCCACAGAGCAGACCATGTTCCTAAGGGGCGAAAAAGGTTTTAGTTCGGTGGTAGATTAATAAATCAGTTAGATGAAGTAAAATGGTCATCCAGGACTCCAGGTCCTTATTAAGGTACATCTTGTGGTTGTAATTACAAAGGGGAAAATTAAAAAATTTCACTTCCCCGCTAAAAAAAAAGTTAGTGAGTCGTTCTTTTTCTCCTATTTGGCACTTCCCAGGTTTGTAAAGTTAAAAGTCTATACATATATTTTTAGATTTATACAGAACACTATTAAATGTGAAAAAACGAACTTAGACTCTATATATTCGTTAATTTTGCAGAATTTGGAGCAGGAACTTAAAGTCATGGGGATATTTTGTTCTTTTAAATGTACGGCATGTTTTCAGTTCTAGAATATATTTGTTTCAGAGGTTTGGATGAAAGTTTAGATATGAAAACATTCTTACTTGTATGGAAGTATGTATATCATAGATAAACTTAGCTGATTAAATGTAATTCCATTTGCCCCAAAAGGAAGAAGTCGAAAATCACTCTGCGTTTTTGCAAAATCATTAACTAATGCAAATTTGAAGCCACTAACTAGAAAAAATAGT
Organism: Drosophila elegans; assembly: GCF_018152505.1. Lineage (NCBI taxonomy): Eukaryota > Metazoa > Arthropoda > Insecta > Diptera > Drosophilidae > Drosophila > Drosophila elegans. The sequence goes on along the minus strand of NW_024545903.1, from coordinate 4,825,634 downwards.
ATCGCTTTATGTATAACCAGACAAGTTTTTTAAACCAAGTATTTCAGAGTATTTCAGAGCTTGGAGGCCCAACTTACTCATTCAGGCGGTAGATCTTCTCCGAGGGAATGGCGCTGTCCAGCAGTTTGTTTGTGCTGCGGCACTCGGCGGCCAAAAGGATGCCGTCCTCGGCCAGGATTCCCAGGCAGGTTCCGGCGTGGGAAATGGCCTCCATGGCGTACTCCACCTGGTACAAACGGCCCTCCGGCGAGAAGATCGTGGTGCGGGAATCATAGCGGCGCGCCTAACAAAACAAAGGGAATGCGTATATTAACACGTGTATGATCCTTTCAAGACCATGGGCCTGATGGCCTTAATCGGACCAACACCGGTCACCTGAGCCCCTTACTTACCATTGCTAACGAATATTCTAATTTACAAGTTTATTTTGCAAAACGAACAGAAATTACTTGTCATTCAGTGTAGGGTTGCCAGATGGAGAGCGTCCAAATGCGGGACCAGGGTTGCAAAGTCAAATTCTTGATTGCGTTAGTTCGTTTTTTAAGCTGTTTTGGTATTTTAGTTTTAGTGGTGGACAGTTATGTTAAAATATGTCAATAGTTACACGATAGTAGATGGATTGAACTCTACATGTCGAATGTAGAGGAATTCGAGGAAATTGCTTTAGAAAAGCAACAAGTCGAGGATTGAATTTCTCAACTTATTTATTTAATTTCTTAAATCTGTGGGTAAAAGTTTAAAAATGCAGTAATTCAAGTGTAGTTGTCTAATTGCGCAAGCATCTTTATTATTATTATATCGTCAAATTTCGTCCAATAGTATTGTCACTAATAGCGATGCTTAAAACAATCGATGGTATCGATAGTGAATCTGCTTGCTTTGTTGTATTTTAAAAACATGGGCGATCTGCTGAGCGTGTGTACAAATACACATTTAATTCTTTAAATTACGGTTAATAACGCATTTATTTTGCAGAACTCGTTGTTTAAAAAGCTGGGCGTGGACCACTCGAATCAGTGGATTCTCTACGAAGAGCCGATGGAAAAGTTCTTCAAGTTCCTGTCGGAGAACATCTCGGATGAGAATATCCTCACCGAGCGGCAGGTTCTGGAGCGGAAGGAGATGCAGCAGCGGGGCGAGTGGCTGGGGGAATCGGAGCGGGAGCTGAAGCTGGCTCAGATTGAGTCGGAAAGTCCGGGCCTCCTTGTTTTCACACAGCAGGATGTCGACGCCTTGACCATGGGGATTGAGACGATCAAGGAAGCCTCGAGGGACTATGCCGCACTCCTGGAGGACATGTTGTAAGGAATTTGCTTCTGGCTTTGGGATTTGCAAGCCACAGGTCTAATTTCACATAAATCTGTTGCATTTTAATACAGTTAATAATTTTTTTCTGAATAAGGGTCCTTTTTTTCCGAACTTTATATGCTCTCCGATATTTTTCTTGAGCGAACTGGAAGTGAATATAAACAATTTGGATTGTAGTCAAACTTTACTTTTAAACTGCCAATGTAAACACAACCATTCACATGATTACTTAACACTAGTATTCTTTTTCAAAGTTTTAACAACTCTTTAAGGAACGGAAGGAATTCCCTAAGACTTCCAATATACACAAACTTTTGTTTCTTTCGGATAAAATATTTGAACAAAATACTTTTAAATCTAATACCTTCCCTATATCTAATACCTTCCCTGTGCAGAAACACGAAGCACTCGATAAGCAACCATCTGAGCGAGGTGGAGTGCACTGTTTCGGAGCTGCAAATCAAGGAGAAGGATCTGATTGCTGAGTGCCAGTCCAAGGCTAGACAACTGGAGGAACTGCAGCGGGAGAACTGCCGGCTGAGCGGCGAGGCCAAGAAAGCCTTTACATCGCAGCAGCTGCCGCCCCTTTTCATGCATCAACTACATCTGGAGCAGTATTTCCACAAGTGCGATTCGTTCATGCAATATTTTACGCTGTATGTGAAGGAGAACTTCAAGATCCAGGACTACGATGAGTTCCAGAGCGCGGAGGCAGACCTTTTGCGTGAGAAGAGCAAGTTGGAGGACTTGCAACTTGGGTAAGGACCAAAGTCCTATGACACAAGCAATACACTCGACTGATTCCTCTTTTGCAGCATTCAGTTTTATGCTCTGTCCTACATCAGGACAAAGGCCAAGGCAAAGGCCACGCAGGCTCTGATCGACCAGCTGGATCTTGGCCAAATTCAGTGCCATAGTTTGGCGGATATGGCGCGAGAAATGCATGATCTGCAGCTGCTCAACGAGCATCAGCTGAGCAACATACACGATACGCTCTTAAACGATCTTACCATTCACATTCAGCAACATACTCAGCGGCGTATTGAATTGGTTCTCTTCGAGAACACCAAACTGAAGTTGGACCGAGCGATGCAGCGTCACGAGAGCGACAAGAAGCTGACCAAAATCATATCGGATGCCTTGTCTAATGCGGAATTGCTGTGGATTGCGATTCAGCTGGATTGCGACAAGAAGCGCAACTGTTTGGACACTTCAGAGGAGTTGCGAATCGAGACACAGGCCACCTGGCAGAGAATTCAGACAATGCGATCCATCAATGCCAGCCATCAGGGTATTTGTGCCCAGTTCGTACATGAAATTGCCAGTCTGTTGTCAGCCCATCTTGGGCAAAATGTAAAGTCCACCGAGGCCAAGGCTTGTATTTTTGAATACGAAAAGTTCGGGCGTCTGCTTTCGTACTCTTTTCAGAGCATGCTCGATAGGAAGTCCTGTGTCACTGCCAGGGATCAACTGGCTGAATTGTGAGTTGGAAACTCCTTTCTTCTGTAACTCAGTAACATTCAAAATTATCTTTTAGAGAGCGCTTGGAGCAGACTCTTCGACCCTTTGTCTACAATTCCCCCCTTGTGCAGCCTATGTTCGAGAATGTGCGGTATTTGGGCGCCATTTACAATGTCACCCAGCAACAAAGTCGTCTCGATGAGGCTGTGCGATCCCTGCGCACGGATTTCCTAGAAAACGTCGTCGGGCGCATTGTAAGTTTAATTTTGGCCAAAGTCGTAGCATCAACGCCGTTAATCAATTTATTTATTTCGATCATTTAAGGAGAGGGATAAGCTTTGGCGCTATAGCGTGCTTCTATGGATTTGGTTTCTCACTGAACCGCAGCGCGTGATATATGCAATTGACGAGGTGAAAAAGGCAGCCGCTGCTGTAGCCCGCCCTGGTGGCGGTCTGCAGCGTAAATGAATGTAGTTGACAGCGAATCTGGTCAGTCAATGAATGTTAAGTTAATCAAAAAATGTATACAATTTGAAGAAAATTTGTCATTTTTGGAATTATTAATAATGAACTATTGTTTAGTTGGGAGTGGCTGTGGAAATGTGGTTTTCTATATCCTTGTACTGAATTTGTGGATAATAGTTTAGAGTAATTTAAATGGACTCCACGCCATCAGCCTCTTTCGGTAACTCTTTCAACAAAATTAAAATAAAACAGAATTTATAACCTTATATGCACCTTCCAATTATACCATTTGTATAATATATTAAATTAAATAACGTCTTAACATTTACCTTAAATATAAAAGTACCGAATATATTAAGGCAAGGACTCCCTGCATTGTTGCTTGCTATCTATTTTTAATTCTTCTCTATTAGCACAATTAAACACTCTTATTTTAAAACCCATCTCTGGTTTACCCGTCCACATTCAACTACAAGATGTCGGTTCCGGATTGACATAACTTTATTTGCAATTAAATGCACCCTTCAAACTGCTATTTTCTTGGATTTTTACTAAACACCAGGCAAATTAAGACACTGTCGTCTTAAAGCAGTCTACACGAGGTCCACCGAAGAGACACATTAATTGCTGGAGGCACGCGACGGCGTTTCCAAACGACTGCCATTCAAATGAGTCCGATGAGCAACAAGTGAGGCCATAAAACCTTGCCCGCCTAACCTAGAGATTCACTTTCCGGCTAGACGAAGCCAGTTGGCCAGCGAATTGCTGGCCTCCCATTGGCCCAAAGCGATTCGGCTGACAGGACGAATGGTTCCGAGCCGTGGTCCTGGCATATATAAAAGGACCAACAGTTTTGGCCGCTGCCTCATTCGATTGACGTGCTTCGGGCAAGATTTCCCCTCTTATCCTTCGGTGATACAACTCGGTACGGTAAAGTGAAGTGTTTGTTTTTAAAAAATTAAAAAAAAGTGTATTAAGTCTTTGGGAACTTTTAATTCTTTAAGTTCTTTAAGGACCTTTAATTTAAAGATGTGCCGAAAGGACCGAAAACAGCTTAAACATTTTCGAGCTTTAAGTGGATAATTATTTGCGCCTCATTACTTCTCATTGCAATTTGAATTAATTTCAAATTTCCATGAAACCCTTGAAAACTAAGAACTGCGTGTGAATATTAAAGATCTAGGAAGATTTTTGGGCCAGAGAATAACCATAAAATTAAATCAGTGGATGGATGTGCTTTTATGTGATTAATTTTTAAATTGAATGCTTTTTGAGATAATTGATTCTTATTTTCACTGTAATAAATCTCTGCGATTTCTTTGGTCCAGTCATGTATTTGAAGGCTCTGGAAATTGATGTTTGAAATTAAATTAACGTTACTTCTATAAGTTGAATTAAAATATTATTAAAATTACAAATTATTATCCTTTTATTTAAGAACTGTAAGGGCAATTGGTTTGCTGATTAAAATTGTTGATCAAAAAATTCTATTTATAATTTCTTTTTCTATATCAATTAATTTGAATAAATATCTAATAGACTTCAGTTTTTATATTACAGTATATTTTTATGTACATAACTACGGAAATGTAGAAAGTTAAACAAATTCCTTAAATGTATTTCAAACATCAATGTTAATTATAAGAAGCAGATAACTTTTGCAAAATGAGTGGCTGTGATGGGATAAAATATTTCTTTTGAAATAGTCATTTGCTTGGGAAGTCCTCGAAATGCACCTGTTTCGAATCAGCATCCACGCGTCCTTCCTGCTGTTCGTCGGATCCTTCAGTGCCCATCCCAATCCCAGGCGCAACGAGATCTCTTGGGAGGACGTGAATAAGGATCTGAGTCTGGATACCACCACGTCGATGGCGGGGTATAATGGCAATGATACGGGGCCAGAGGTGAAAGTGTTCGAGAGGAGTAGGGAGTCCAAATCCCTTCAACTTCCTAGGTACACTGAAGTGGGCGAAATGGGCCAGATGCGTGTCTACAATGTTGGCGTACTTATGGCCTCTCATTTGGGTAAGTGCGTGGCTTTGGCATTTGGTTCTAACATTGTTGATGACCTGACCACTGGCCATTGGCTATTACCAGATTCCCCATTCGATCTGGAACGCTGTGGACCGGCCGTGGATTTGGCCTTGGAAGAAATCAACAAGGTATTTCTGAGGCCCCACAACATAACGCTGTTGAAGAAGAAGGGCAGGTTAGTGCAGCAACCTTTATTAGCAATTAAGAAGAACACCTCGAGTTCGACTATATTACATATAAACGTACAAATTACCACTTCCAATATATAACGTATACGTACTGTGGGCAAAAAAGTTGAAGTACACTTTGCATTAAAACTACAAATTAAATGTTCGTAATCGTATATGTCCAATAAATTAGGAACCACCTAAATGTGGTTTGTTTTAAGGATAAATACTTGCTCTTTAATAATTTTTGTTATATACAAATCGGATAATTTTTTGGAAAATGTTGAGCAATGTTCATTATTTTAATGACTAATTAATTATCATTATGATTGCAAAGGACTTGGACCTGTTGTCTTGCTTTGTACAATTTTTTTTTTATATATTAAGCTGTCTCAAAGTATTTATTAAATGTTTCTGTAAATCGTATACAAAATTCCGGTTTGCAAGTTGGTTTTGCATATTTAACTTTCTAGCCGACCCTCTGTTTCCCCATTTTAGCTACCCATCGTGCTCGGGCGCCCGGGCTCCGGGACTTGCTGCAGACATGCACTTCCAGGACGACGTAATCGCCTTCATTGGACCAGCCTGCGCCTTTGCCCTTGAGCCGGTGGCACGTCTGGCCGCCTATTGGAACACACCCATCATCACCGGCATGGGGGATCAGGTGAGGATGGGAGAGGATTCCCGAGTCGCGTGTCAAGCGACGCAGCACGCCGCTTTCAATTATGTGGCCTCCGACCCTGAAGAATACGGAAGCCCAAGCTTAGCTTAGCTCCACATCCGGACTCTATCTCTGCCGTACCCCCACGCACAGCCACAGCCAGAAGCAATCACATTTAGCCGTCTTAATTGCCGTGGTCGTACTCTTGACATTGGCAATTAAATGGTTTTCGGCTTGCTCTTTAATTTGCATTTAAGTTTTCCCGTGTTATTGACAAATGGCATTTTCCCCCTCGCCCACCTGCTGCCAGCCACCTTCCTCGGAAGGTGAGCTCACGGTGACTTCTGGAATCCTGGGAAGGATACATAAGTGGAAGAATGAGAATACGGTATGTCCTGCATGCAATAGAATTATCAATATTCTTGAGACACTTTAATGTCTATTCGATATTGATAAACTATAACTACACATTTTACAAAACCCTATTATCTAAGCAACTCAAATTAAAAGATTTAATGGATTTAATGGAGTTTTGTTTGACACCTCAACACATTTGCCTGGCTTGAACCATTCCTGGCTTGAGCAACGGGCTACTAGCCCTCTCGATACTCTTACTCCTTGCAGGGCATGTTCAAGGACAAGTCCAAGTACCCAACCCTCACCAGGATGTCCTACTGCCAGTGCCGGCTCATCCTCGTCTTCGCCAGCGTCTTTCGGCAGTTCAACTGGAAGCATGTGGCCCTGCTAGTGGACAGATCGGAGCTCTTCTCGTGGACAGTGGGCAAGAACCTGGAGTACGGACTGCGGCAGGAGGGACTACTGAGTTTTGTAAGGGAGCTCAATGGGAATGAGGAGGAGATCTACGAGAACTATCTAAAGGATGCCAGCATGTATGCAAGAGGTGAATTTGGGGCTACAGGATATACACCATATACACTCTTAAGTACTCCTAACAGCCAGTCAACAAAATAGTCCTTGCAAAAAAGCTTTTTCATAAACTGAATATTTATATGTTTATTAAATTTAAATGAAGTAAGCCAACTTTAAATGTCTTGTATTCGCGTTTTCTTCATTGAAGTATTAACTCTTGTTTATTGTTATAAAAACATTTTTAATTGTAAAAACTTAGGGTTAACTCTCAATGATTTGCCATTACACAAACCTGTTTTTACTTTTCCATAATATTTTACTTTATTTTAATTGGACAAAAAATAGTAAAAGATAATAATTTAGGACTTTAGGTGTTTTTTTTGGTCAAAAAACAAAATCCGAAAGAGTTCTTTCGTTGTAACTTGGACAAAATTAGACGTATAGCCATAAGAGAGACTGTTTTGCATAGTTGGCGACCTACACTACCCATCCACAATCGGTTTAGAAAAATGAATTTTGTTTTGGTGCAAGAACAGATTTTTAAAAATCGATTTTTTTAAGAAATTCATTTTATGACCTATTTTTGCATTTTTGATAAGGGTGGGGGTCATCAATTTTTTCAAAAATCTGAAAATCTGAAAAATTTTTAACTGCGAATGCCATTTGATAGTCAATTTAATGACGAATTCAGCGATGTTTGACATTCCATCATTTGACTATTACTTCTCAGCGTTTCGATATAAAAACTGAATTTTTGTATTATATACTATATGTCGCATATTCCAAAGACATGGTCAATGTTGTTAGCCTTAGACTTTTTTTTGTAATGCGATACCAATCTACAAGTCTTTTTCAGCAATAAACCAATTAAGAAATTTAAATGAAAAAAGCTACATAAATAAAAAGTGGTTATTTACTCTTAAATATCATTGAAAATGGTTCGTGGAAATTTCAAAAGAATCGGTTTTGTGATCTTCTGTATTGTTAAAAGTAGTTAATGAACACATATTTTTTTATACAAGTTGTTATATTAAACAGAGGAAAATTAAATTGATGTAACCCATATACAAAATTCGGACTTAAACTGCTTTAGGTTGATAAAAAATGTTTAAAAATAAATTGCAAAAATTTTTACTGTTGTTACTTACTAACAAACCTCTTTCTGCTTTCCAAAACGGCCAGTTGTGATCCTGTCAGTACGCGGAGTTTTGGTGCGCAAATTCATGCTGGCGGCTCACAGTCTGGGCATGACCAACGGCGAGTGGGTCTTCCTGGACGTCGAGATCTTCCAAAGCGACTACTGGGGCGACAAGGGCTGGGAGATGAAGGACGAGCACGATGCCAAGGCGCGCAAGGCGTATGAGGCCCTTCTAAGGGTCAGCCTGCTGCAGCCGACGAGTCCCAAGTTCCAGGACTTTGCCGACAATGTGCGGGAGAACGCGCTCTACGACTACAACTATACGTTTGGCGAGGGCGAGGAGGTGAACTTCTTCATCGGAGCCTTCTACGACGGGGTCTACCTGCTGGGCATGGCCTTGAACGAGACCCTCACCGAGGGCGGCGACATCCGGGATGGGGTCAACATTACGAGGCGGATGTGGAACCGCACCTTCGAGGGCATCACTGGGCACGTGCGAATCGACGACAACGGCGACCGAGATGCGGACTACTCCATTCTGGATCTGGACCCAATCAACGGAAAGTTCTCGGTCGTGGCCCATTACTCCGGTGTTCACAAGTGAGAAATCAAGTTTAAGCTTTAAGAGACATACTCCAATCCCTAATCTTTCCTTGAAGAGAATATGCGGCTGTTCATGGCAAGAAGATTCATTGGCCAGGTGGACGCGAGGAGCCACCACCTGATGTGCCCCCCTGTGGTTTTCTGGGCAACTCGACGGATTGCCTTGGAAACTGTAAGACGCACCTGATTGTGATATCCACATTTATAGTATCACTTGCTATTTACAGTATCGACCATTATGTACTCCATATTCGGCTTGGCCCTGTTTTTGGGTCTTGTTTTTCTGGTTATTTGCCTTCTACAAAAGTAAGTCACTTGAATTGGCTATAAGATTAAGTCTAAGGATGGACTTAATATTTTGTTTTGTGAAATAATTGTCAATCAATTTTAATCATTACTGCAGTATTGTTATTATTTTACTTACTTCATTTTCCAAAAGTAAGTCACTAAAACCAAGTATAGGATTAAATATTTATTCAAGCCATATATTTTATGGTATGAACAATACTATTAAGATACATGGCATGGCAACCATAAGTGTTAAAATAATTGCTTAAATATCAAGTAATTCGTTTAAAATTCGTTTCAAATAGTTTAGAAGTTTTAAGCCAATGGTTTAAAGACTCATTATCTTGTACCCTTTACACAAACTTTAAAAAAACCTCAAGTTGAAGATCGGATAAGTAATTGAGGACCTGTACCTGCGATTGTTAGGTCAAGTCGTATTCGCTACATTCTGATCTAAAAAAAAAAAAATGATACGACGTTTTATTTGATTTTGATTAATAGTGAAAATAAAATTAATACAAATGAGTATTCCGTTTTAAGGCAGATGAAGCTTAGCAAGGAGCTGAACAACATGACCTGGCGCGTTCGTCCCGACGACGTCCTGATCGAGATGGGGGGCATGTTTGGGTCCAAGGGCGGACTGCAGCGCCTGGATGTGGAGAATATCTCGCTGCAGCAGTTCGGGATCCACTCGGGCCGCGCCTCGATTGCCAGTTTCACCTCCCTGCCGCCGCAGGTGTACACCACCATCGGGCAGTTCAAGGGCGAGCGGGTGGCCATCAAGAAGGTGAATGTGAAGAAGGTGGATCTGACTCCCCAGTTGCTCTGGGAGATCAAGCAGGCGCGGGACGTGAGCCACGAGAATACGGTGCGATTTGTGGGCGCCTGCATCGATCTGCCCCGGCCCACGGTGCTCATCCTAACCGAGTATTGCTCGAGAGGCAGCTTGAAGGACGTGCTGGAGAACGAGGCCATCGAACTGGACTGGAACTTCCGCATGTCGCTCATCCACGACATCGTCAAGGGCATGAACTATCTGCACAACAGCGATGTAGCCGCCCATGGAAAGCTGCGGTCCTGCAATTGCCTCATAGACGGACGATTCGTCCTAAAGATCTCCGATTTTGGACTCAGAACGCTGACCACACCCTCCGATTTCGTGCGGGATCAAAACTACTATCTGAGTGAGTTGGCCCATTATGCCTACGTATTTTCTAGACATCCAACGTTTTTGGCTACCTTTTAAGTTGCAGTGAACGCAAAAATTAAAAAAAAATATGTGTATATATATAATTTTTGTAGCATCAATTCAAAATTAGTTAGTTATGCATTTTAGTCGCTGAAACAGCGTATCTTAAGCTCGAATTTTTAAAAAACCTTTGTCGAAACCAGCCGGATTGGACGACTTTGGGATCAATCGGAATATTAAAATTACATTGTTTAAAATTTATATTTTTTTTAAAGAAGATTTCCTTTTTGCATAGCTGCAAGGGTATATAAACTTCGGATTGCCGAGGTTTGCCAACTTTCTTATTTATGATTAAACTGGTTTTGATTATAGACTGTATAATACTGAAAATTTTAATGATAGTATACGTTTGTAAAAGATTTCGGTGTACCTTATCCTAATCTGACCACAAAAATAGTACAAAAGAAATAAATATTTAAAAGCCGAGATAATACACACTGGGCATTGTTGTTGAAGAATTTCGTTTATCTTAATTTTACGTTCATTTCTATTTTCATTTTGGACCTCATTGATATTTAATCGTTTTAGAGCTTCTGTGGATTGCCCCCGAGCTCCTGCCACTTACCTCCATTCCGGGCTGCTGTCCGGCCACGCAGCGTGGCGATGTCTACTCGTTTGGCATAATTCTGGAGGAGATTGTCAATCGCGGCGGACCGTATCAGGAAGCCCGTCAGCAGATGGATGTACACACGATCTTGCACAAAGTACGGCAGTGCAACGGATTCCGGCCACTTATCCGGGAACGTGAATGTCCGCCGGACCTGCTGGAACTGATGGAAAAGTGCTGGGCGGACAACCAGGAGGAAAGGCCCACCTTCTCCACAATCCGCGGTAATATTCGCACCATAATGAAGTGAGTGTTCACTTTTATAGTATTCTCCCGCTTATGTGTGCTTAATCCCAAACAGGGGCTTCTGTGAGAATCTGATGGACGATCTACTGAACCGCATGGAACAGTATGCCAATAATTTGGAGAGCCTCGTGGAGGAGAAAACCCGCCAGCTGAGCCTGGAGAAACAGCGCACGGAGGAGCTGCTCTACCAGATTCTTCCACGTCCCGTGGCCCAGCAACTAATGGCCGGCGATCTCGTGGAGCCGGAGGAGTTCAGTAGCGTGACCATATACTTCAGTGACATCGTTGGCTTCACGGAACTCTGTGCGCGCAGCAGTCCCATGGATGTGGTGAACTTCTTGAACGATCTGTACAGCACCTTCGACCGGATCATTGGATTCTACGATGTGTATAAGGTGGAGACTATTGGGGATGCGTATCTGGTGGTCTCTGGACTACCCGAGCCCAATGGGGATAAGCATGCCCGCGAGATTGCTCTGATGGCGCTGGACATCCTGCAGGCCGTCAGTTCCTTTAATCTGCGCCACAAGCCGGAGTACAAAATCCAGATTAGAATTGGGATGCACTCGGGATCAGTTTGCGCCGGTGTTGTGGGCAAGAAGATGCCACATTACTGCCTCTTTGGGGACACGGTCAACACGGCGTCGAGGATGGAGAGCACGGGGCAGCCGGGCAAGATTCACGTTTCGTCGGCCACCAAGGCCATCCTGGACAAGTTCGGCACCTTCCAGATGGAGCATCGTGGCGATGTGGAGCTGAAGGGCAAGGGCACGGTCACCACCTATTGGCTAAACAGCACCACCGAGGGCGAGGCCCGACCGCCCACTCCCCAGATCCAGGCCACCGACGAGGTGCCCTTCCCACTGCTTTTCGCCGGCATGGGAAAATAGTCTTCTGAACGCCATGCAAATTATTACTTAAATCGATCTCTTAAAAATCAGTATTATACAGGGACGTTCGAAGAGTTCTATTTCAAACAAAATCCAATTGCAAATCAAATATTTGTGTCACTTTCAATTTTGTATAAGCATTTTAAAGCCATCTTGAGAGTGGCTAATAGCCTATAAAAATTTCCAAAAAATCAAACATTTTTCAGACCAACCGTCCAGAAATTTGTCTGAGATTTCCGGAACCATCCCTGTTAAAAAATATTTTAGACGAATGTTTTATATTTTATTAATTAAAATAAATAACTGCTTTTACTGTTTTCAAAAGTAGTTTATTCATTATGATTTTATTTATTTTTAAATCAAGCAAAAAGCTTAAAGTTTTGCTTAGTAAATATTAATTTTGTCTGAGTAAAGTTTTTACTTTCTTAATCAAAAACTTAATATAATAAAAGTTTCATACACAAATTTTGTTCCCCAGGCATTCTGTATTTATAAAAATAATCATTTCATAAGGTTATTAACTGAAGTTAGTATAAAGATTAATATGGTAACAATCCAGAATAATCAATGTGCGAACGTTGGCATTTCGCTTAAATTCCGATTATATATGGAATTTTAAGGATTTAAGCTTTCAAGAACGAAAAAGCTATTGGCGGGAAAAGCGTGATAAGAAGCTTTCGAGAATGGGATAATATTATCGGTCACTTATCCTGGGTAAAAGCTTTCCATCCGTTTTCCCAGCTCCGGGCCATCAGCTGTTCGAGCTGAAAGCGCTTTTCCGCAGGGGGAGGATAACTGTATTTGCGCATAGCCGACGAAAGAGGAATAGGCACAAAAACAAAGTTTTGCAAAAGCGGAAATACCACTTTAAATGAGTCCTTAAATCGAGTCAATTGACTTTTTAGAATGAACAAGAACCATCCGCGGGAGGAGCGGCAGTCGGAGCTAGTGTGGTTCAAGGAAAAGGATTACCCTGCTAGCCATGTAGTTGCAGCTTAGATTCCCGGGAGCAAACTGAGATACAGATACACACATCGCTGGCAAAATCTAGAGCACATCCTGCCATCCACTATGAAGGTCTTTCGGCTGCGACTGGTGAAGCTCGTCCTGCTGGGCTTCCTGCTGGCCAACCTGGTGTTCTTCTACTACACCTGGAACACGCTGCTTTGGCGCCGGATTAGCAGAGCCCTATCGGGGGAGTCGGTGGCACCGGAGGAGCCGCCAAAAGCGGCCAAACTGTCGCCCAAGGATAAGGTGCGCAATGCCAACAAGCACATCCGGAAGTCCATCACCATCGTGTTCTACGGCCACTACAACTTCGAGCAGGACCTCAGGGCAAGCATCGATAGCATCCTGGACGTGATACCCAACATGCCTATCCTGGTGCTGCAAGATGGCGGTGCCGAGTATGCCTATCCGCCGGTTAACTACGAGCGTAATCTAACCGCCGGCGAGGAGCGTACCGTGGTCTTTCAAAGTCTGGCCTTTGATGTGCGGCACACGCGGCAGGAGCTGAATCCCCTGGCCGCCATTCGCACCAAGTACGTCCTCATCATGCCGGACGGTGTGCGGCTGAGCAGCAAGAACATCTTGCAGAAGATCCTGCGCGAGATCAACTCACTGGGTCAGCCGGGACAGCCCAAGGAGCAGCGGCCACCAGTTCCGCCCGAAGAGACAGTGCGTCGGATGGTACTGGTCCCCTTCGCCGGAAACCTCAAGTCCTTCAGCAGCTGCGTCAGAATGACCCTGGATCTGCCTGACTGGACGCTGGAACTGGTGGCCACCAATGACAGCAGACGATGCGATTTGGTGGGTACTATTTGTACAAAAGATTAGTGTACTTAGGCCGTAAGTGTTATAAAAAGTTGGTTAAGGGGTCTAAAACAAAGCAATTTATCAAAAAAAAAAATCAGATTTTTATGACTAACAAAAAAGTTTTTATGAGCAAGTAAAAAAGTTATAGAAGTTTCGAAGTAAAACAAGCATCTAGCTTAAAAAAAAGTTTTGGAGACTTATGTAAGCAACCTAGTTTATTAAAGCTAGGAAGTTTTGACTATTTTTGATTTATTATAATAAGGTTTTTCGTAGCAATTAGGGGGTTTAGAATTAAAGGCAAATTCGTTCAAACATGAAAATATTAAAATAAATTTATATGCAAAAAAAATTTAAATATTAAAAAAAATAATATTAATATAATTGTAATGTCAACCGTTTTATTTTGTGAGTAGTTCCTGCAAAAACACGCCATCCTGCTAGATGCATCCGTTTTGGGAGCCATGCCCGAGCCATTTACTCTGCCTTTCCCGGAAATGCTATACATGCAGGCCAAAATTGCCAATTTGTCGGTGAGAACTCTTCTTTAAGGTCCTTTTGTAGCCCAATTGAGTAACAAATATCCTTTCAGACCACGGTGTTTCCGCAAGCTTTCCAGGAGGGTCGTCGTCTGTTCGCCTCGTTTCACACCAAACAGAGGAGAATGGATCTGCGAAGGCGGCAGTTCCGGGAGATGTACAAGAAACTGCAGATCAAGCGGATTGTAAGGCGGGCCTACAGGGTGCCCGGCAAGGCCCAGGCGAGGGAGGTGTGGGGTCAGGGGCACGGCTTGGTCCTGGACGGCCAGTTCTCGTCGTCGAACACATCGCTGCCGCTCATTACCGACATCGATTTGTTCGGCTGCGAACGGACCACCAAGTCGTGCATCGGGAGTGTGTACAATGAAAGGCCCTACTACTCCTACCTGGGCAAGCATACGCCACCCTGCTGCCTGGACAAGCTGAGGACCACCTTCAACCACGTGCTGGAGGAGTTCGAGAACGTGGGCATACGCTACTGGCTGGACAACCGGGCCCTGCAGAGCGCCATCGAGACGAACCACCTGTCTCCGGATGCCTACGACATCGACATTAGCTTCAATGTCCAGGACCTGGAGCGATCCAATGCGATGAAGAAGTCGCAGAGCAAGCCGTACGTGGACAACGAAGGATTCTACTGGATCAAGGCCACCGACGGTCACTATTTCCGCGTCCAGTTCTCCAAGCTCAATCAGGTGGGCGTCAATCTGCTGCCCTACTCCATTACTGGTACCGAGGCTCGGGCCAACGGATTCTTCGGCTGGAAGGCCACCACCTTCTCGGCGGACTACCTGCATCCCATGTCCACGGTGCTCTTCCTGGGCAAAAGCGTTATGTGTCCGAATAACGTGCTCGAGTATCTGGAGGAGAAGCACATCAAGGTGAGGTCCGCTGACCTGGATGCGGAGGAGGATTAGGCCAACTTGATAAGAGCCTTTCCTTATAACAAAAAAATCCATGAACTTAACAAAAAGAGTGTGTGTGCTGAACGCTGAGATTATAAATTAGGATCAGTGACTATTGAAATCGTGATCATTATGGAGTAACTTTCCAGGAAAAAGCCAATTGTACTAGATAATCCGCCTGTCGGCGATGATATGAGATTTCTTAGTTCAGTTCCAAGTTACTGAAAACCAAAATTAAATGAAAATTGGTCGACAGGGTGAAGACTAAACATCAAACTAGACAAAACTCACAGAAAACTAAATTGGAATGGAATAAGCATTAAGAGAACAATTTTTTGTACTAACTTTGGTCTGGTGTTTCGAATAAGAGGCCTCAAGATCTTTCAATCCTCTAACTTTTTTTGTTGAACACCAGACCTTAAAACGGATTTGACTAAAGTTTTATTCAACGTTTATTTGATTTCTAAGCATATATACAATTTTGTGATTTTTACATTGCTTCTGAGTTCCTTATGTTGGTTGAGGTCAACCGCACGTTGATAGCAAATTTTTGTTAGATTGATAGGAACATAACGTAACATAAGAGGGAAGAGTCAAAATTCTTTTATAACCAGCAGATCTATGTGTAAAATAAAATACATACAATCAGATTATAGTGTTTTCCTGCTGGCCATAAGCAAACTAACTGGGATCATGAATCGGATTTAGCTGCGCACAGTGGTGGCTGCATCGGGCACCACACTGCCCTCCGGAAGTTCACGGACCAGGGACAGCAGCTTCTCCAGCTTGGCAACCTGCAAAGTGGTCTGGTCGAGATAGAGCTGCTTCTTCGGCGGCTTGACCATCATGCGGAGATTGGGCGACAGCTTCAGCGATGTGGTCACTCCCCTGCAAATTAGGAAGGGTTTAAGTTTATTTTATTACTAAAACAAAAAGTGAAGAAAAGAGAGGCAGGCAAAGACGAAATTTCGATGAACATCCATTATGCTAGGACTGTAGGTTTGTCAAAGCAAAACCAGGTAAATAAAGTCATGTAAGTATTTTGGAAATATCAAATCAATATCCAAATTATTCAAATGTTGACTAGTATATTGATATGTATGCAATTCAAAATATAAACCAAGTTAAAAGCCGCTGTTCCTACAGTCCAACTTTTTTGTTGGCATTAGAAAGTCAAATTAGGTTAATTCAGTTACATAACGTCAAGTCTTTATAACCATGTTTTTTTTTTGTCAATTGTTTCTTTAAGTGTTTAATGGTTTAAACTGTTACTGTTACTGTTTTCATAGAGTGATCTAGTTAATTTTTTTTTTAATTGAGTGAAATATAATTAAAGATACTTACTTTTCATCGCCCACCACAATAAAGGCGAGCTTCTCGTTGAAGGCCAGTCTGGTGAGCTTGTTCTTCCGCTTCGGAACCACTGCCTGAACGCATATAGCCTTGTATTTGTTAACATTCAAATCGAAAACATGCACCTTGCCCTCAGTGGTTACCGCTGCGAATACGGTGCTCGAGTAAGGAGCCCATTTCACATCACCCACGGCAGCGCCCAGATCAAAGATGAAGAGAGGGTCGGGACGCATGTCCTCCCACACTTTAACCCGCCAGTCGCCGCTGCAGGACACGAAGATGTTGCTGTTGAACCGGTTGAAATCGATGCGGTAGACGGACATGTTGTGGGCATCGTAGGTCATTAGGTACTTGGAGCTAAAGGCCGTGCTGCATTTGTAGATGTACCCACATTCAGTGCCCACCAGAAAAACCTTGAGAACAGGAAATGAGGCTCGACAAGATTATTACTTTAAAAGGATTATAGTTCTAGCTCAAAGTTATAAAACCTTCTGAAAGGTTAAACCAAAATACCAGTCAATTATAAAAGAAGGAAATATTTATGGCAAATATTAGCGTCCATAATATATATTTATAAATGCCTACCTTGTTGTCGAAGGGATGGAACACCATGCAGGAGCCCCCGCTCTTCAGACTGACCTTGGTACCATCAGGCCCGTCCACCAGGCCGTTCTCCCGGTACAATGTGATGATGGTGGTGACCCACAGCTTGTTCTGCATGAGGATCCAGTTGAAGACCCGCCCATCGGAAGAAACCGAGAAGAAGTTCACTTCGCCGTCGGTCATGTCCAGACCCCACTTAATCTGCCACACGCACTCGCCGTGTTTGCAATTGACTCCTTTGGAGACGTACAGCGGTTCCTTGCAGTCCTCGCGCAAGTTATACACAGCCACATTTCCGTCGTAAAGTCCGATCACAGCCAAAAAAGGATATGTGGGATGGATGTCGCAGCACATTACCCCGCTATCGGTTTGAACTAAAATTAATTGAGGTATAATCAATGTGTAATCATATGTGATTAGCGTAGTTTAAACCTACTAATGTAGTCCGGGAATGAGGGATTCTTAACGGTGAAGAGACACAAGTAACCCTCGTTGGTTTGCTTCATGAAGTCGTCTAAAATAGAGATTGTAAATTATATCATGCATTTAAATATTTTAAGGTTTGAAACTTACGCGATCCAAAGCAGACGGCAAACAGATCGTAGTAGCTCGGATTGAAGAGGATGTCGGTGACGTTCATCTTCTTGGTCTTGTCATACTGGAACTTCCACAAGGGCAGCAGGTTGCCC
Source organism: Drosophila elegans (assembly GCF_018152505.1). NCBI lineage: Eukaryota > Metazoa > Arthropoda > Insecta > Diptera > Drosophilidae > Drosophila > Drosophila elegans. The sequence goes on along the minus strand of NW_024545903.1, from coordinate 4,807,746 downwards.
TCGCCCTCCCTGAACTCGTCGGCTGGATCCTCCCAGTAGCGGTAGTCGTGGGCAATGTCGTCGTAGATATTCTGGTTAATCATGCGCTCGAGGATCTGCCAGCACTTGAGATACTTCTTGTTCAGCTGCTCGGCAATGGCGGTCTTGTCCCGGAACTTCTTTTCCCGTCTGCCACGCTTGCGGTCCTCCTTCTTACTGCCATCCCGCTGCTGTTCCTCGAAATTCTCCATATAGGAATCGTAGATGACCCACTGCAGCACATTGGCCCCGAACTGGGAGCGTGGTGGAGGAATGGTTTGGGTGTCCACATTCTTTAAGGTAAATATGAAATTTTTATTAATTATTTGTAATATAATAATAATACAATAATCGTACTTACCCTCTTGGGATTTGAGTAAGTTAAGGCACCACGTTCGCAGTAGTTGAACTGGTTGATCAGCTTCCGTTTTTTGGAGGAAGCGGCTGCCACCGGCTGGGCCTGTTCTTCGTCTTCAGCGCGGGCCGCGCCACCCTCTCCCTCGCCCTCCCCCTCGCCTTCATCGCCCTCGGTGCCCTTGGCCTCCTCATCATCCTCTTCCTCGACCTCCTCCTCCTCTGCTCCTCCCTCCTTTGCGCTAAAGTAATATGAATCATTAATATCAAAATGTTTACTATATGTAACATTCACATAACTTCAATGTATAATTTGCAAGATAGGGTTTAGTTAGTTATAAAAACTAAGAGAGCTACATCTCATTGTCAATTGCGAGGCTTAGCTCTAAATTAGCCGTAGTGTTTTGAGAAGTAAATGCATATAAATAGGTTGTTCTAGCTTATATAGTTCCTAAATGTCGCTAGGGTTAGATTGACTAGTCTTTTGATGTTGCAATAAACTTGATATCTTATATAGGATGAAAAATGGTGTTTACCCTTTTTTAAAGTCTTAGTCATTTTCCCAAAGATAACTGAATATAAATTAAAGTCTGTTGGCTACTTACTTGGCGCCATCGTCGTCCTCCTCGCCCTCTCCCTCCTCTCCATCGACGTTTTCGGGCTCGCGCTGCTCCACCACCGTGTAGTTGGGCATGGGAAGCGGGTAGCCGATCTCGTCCGACTCCTCGATCTGGCGACGACCCTCCTCCGAATCGATGTGCAGTGAGTTTCCGGGAAAGGCGATCAGGGTGACCGTATTGCCAGGCACTGGAGCCAAGACAAACTCACCCTCCTTAAAGCTATAGACCACGAGATTCCGGATGACATTGGTGTTGGTGGGCGTGAGGACCTTGGTGACCTCCTCGCCCAGCTCCGCCTCGGTGAGATCCAGCTGGTCATCGGGCTTGAGCAACTGGCGGGACTTCATCCAGGCATCGAAGTCATCGGCATCGCCACCACCGCCCCCGCCGCCTTCGACCTTGTTCTTGGAGGTCCTCAGCTGGGGAAAATTGGATCAACAGTATGGCTGAATCACTGGGTTCGTAGGGTGGACGGTTTACGGATTTACGGGTTTACGGAGTGTGTGGTGCATGCAACATTCCACTGATGGTGCCACAAAAGAAACGAAGCTGGGAAGGGGATCTGGTTGGGTGGTGGCCACTTACCTGATACCACTAACATCAGACACTTTCGGAGTTGGGTGCAAGCTGGATTTGGGGCAGGTGAGAGGGATCATGAGAGAGGAGAACCAAGCAGAATGCGGCATGCGACTTAAGAGGAGATACGTATATCCAAATATCGTTTGATGGGGCTTATATTTGAGGTAAATACCCAAGGAGGTGTTACCTCGTCGCCATCCCAGTCGCCGTCGCTGGCGATCTCCTCCAGAGGATCGGCACATCCTGAGGCACTCGCAACCTCAGACATTGCGATGCTTACACTAGACTGAATATGATTTGAGATGGGGAGCGATCTGTCCTACTTAGCTACGACTACGAGTTGAGTTTTAGATTTGAAGAAACGACTACAGGTTGTATTTACAGGTTGTACATATGGAAAGACATCGGTTATTTATATTAGACACAGACAGGCACTCGTGGTATTTACAGATCCCTAGCTTACAATGCGTTCCAAAATCTTCAGACATAAGTCATTATTTTTATTGCATCATCATATATACAGTGCATTTAACATTAATATAGCGCCCCTTCGTTAAATTACAATTATTTTATTAAAATTTTAGCAACTCTATTTTTAACGTTTACCAAAATAAAATACATTTACGGGTTTTCTTTTGACATAAATACAATTAAAATCCTTTAGGGTTCTCTTAATTTTGTTTTTTCTCAACTTCAAGACTTATTTTTTTTAAATTTTAAGATCGAAAAAAAGTTTCTTCTCGCATAAGGTAAAAGCATACTGAAATAGAGCACTTTTGCAATTCATTTTTTAATACATTTTTTTGAGAAAGGAGTAAAAAATATTTTTAACTTTCGTTTTAAAAAAATTTCCAAATCGACGTCACAAAAATCTTAACGAAAATACTATAAATTTTGAATATTTCTGATCTCGCTGCCATGTCATTATGATTATGAAACGCACTGCAGTCACACTCACAGGCACACATATCTAAAGGGTTCAATCAGCTAAAAGTTACTATTGCAGATGCAATCTAATAGTCATATACCGCCATGGCCTTGTTGGCTAGCTTCCACATCCTGGCTGAAATTGGGATCGCTTTTGGGCCAGAAGGAATTCGAGATTGTCTGATGACCACGGAGCTCTGAGCTCGACTCACAGCAAAACGCGAATGAGAATGTGTCCGACTATCTCCTCCGGCAAATCTATCCGGCGAGAGCGGCGAAGCAAGACTGAGCCCAAAAGGAACCTAAACTTAAAGTCAAGACATTTTCGTGATGACATCCGCCACGTCAGCGGCCTCTTCAGGTAACGAACGAAGGCGAAAAACTTTCTGGCCTGACGTCACAACAGGATGAGGTGGAATAAACAAATTGCACACAACTCGATTAGCAGGTCCTGGGAAGGGGGGATATGGGGAACAACAGCAGACACCCCACCTACCTCAAAGATTGCTCCTTACATAAATACATATTTATTTTGATGTGCATCTAAATGAATAAGGTGAGCCTAGGGTCGTATACGTGAGTGATTTATCGACTCTTTTATTGCGTTGGGTCTGATGAGACTTCGACACTCACCAACCGGCCCGGCAAAGGCCAGATCAGGCCAAATAAATTGGTAGCTGTAACAAAATTGCACCGCTCCAATCGCTCTGTTCCGACTTTACGGCTTTCCGACTTTCCGGCTTTCCGGCTTTCCGACTATTTTTCCTTCACAGCTTGGCACGCACATGGTGGCTACTCCACCGGCCGGATGGGCCGGAAATTGCAAATTATGTTTCGTGACAAAGTTCCATCAAGGAGTGAGCTGCCTTGGCTCCGTCAGGAGCTCTCTGACAAACTTATTAAAAAGTAGGCGCAAATAGGCGCAAAAAAATTTTAAACACAAAAATATACTTGGGTCGCAGCAAGGACCTCGTTTCGCCATTACGTTGCCAGCTTTCGAGGCGCAAGGATGTGTGCTTGGCCAGAGTATAAAGTGTACCAGCTGCAGAACAAATAAGTGATATATTTTTGGTACTTACCTTCCCTTTGCCCTGCTTGCCATCGCCCTTTCCCGGTTTTGTTGCCATAGTTCCGGTGGTTTCTTCGAATTTTTTGCACTGAAATTCCTGTAGCTTAGATTGAAACTATTCGAAAATAGTTTTTTAAGATTAAATAACTCCTTTTTTCAACTAAAATAAAGTGTCTCAGTGATTTTTTTCCCGTTTGGTTCCCTGTCAGCGGCCTAAAAAGTGTTTTGTTGAGTGCGTATTTCACAAAGCCAACTAAACCTCAACTTTACGTAATTGTGTGGGGAAGGACCATGCTGCCATTCCTTGGCATAAAGGCATTGTTTGTTTCAGTTTCTATAGAAATTTGGCAGTCGCTATACGCACCAGAACTCGGTTGCCATTTGCATATTGATTGATTATAGAAAATGGGCCTGGGTCTTACAAAAGAGTCAGTGAAACATTTTGTTTTTTGTAGGGAGTTTAGCTTGTTTCGGTAAGGACAGTCTGAGTAAATTGCAAATTGTAAGTATAATTCAAATCTTATACAAATTTTCGTCTTTCAATGTACTTATATCTCATTAAATCTCTTATTGCAGGCAGCTTCACATTGTTTGTCTTCCAATAAGGCATCATTTCGTTTTGTTAATTTTTTAAAATTAATAATATAAGGATTTATTTGGACCTAAAATGCCAAAAGTACTGCAAGATAAGTAACAACTTTTTACTAAGAACCGTCTTCTAATAAAAACAAATATTTTACTTAAACCAGAAACTGAGTCTTTTTACAAATGGTTGGAATAAAGGGTTCTGATAATATAAATAAAATTAAATTCAGCAAAAAACAGTACTTTTTAAATAAAATCGTTTTCAAATCCTTTTTTCATTGTATGTACAGCTGTATTTCTTTTCATATTTTGAGTTCGAAAAAGACTTAGTTTACTTTATATACGTCCCATTAAAACGCTATAAAGTACCTTTTCAAAATTTTGTATGCTATATACATACATTTTTATAAATCCTTAATAAAAAGAAATATGGAAAAAAATGTCTTCAGAATTTTATATTCTAAGTTATAACATAATAACTAACTAAGCCTATTATTATTCCCAAATTTACAAATAAATCTGGGGCGACCTTGCAAAGTAATTTACATCTTCAAGGTCATCGTTATTTTTTTTTGTTTATTTTTGTTATTTTTTTATAGTTTACTTCCAAGAAACTAAAACAAAGAACACTTTTTGAAATTTTATTCATTTTATTTTTTATTTGAGTTTTGTCATGAGCTCGAGCATAAATAGATTTATTAAAGTTTCAGCTTTTCAATTCCTGCTGACTAAACTGATTAAAATATTTCACCATTTTACCCGATGCCAAACTAATGTGTTTTGACATAAATAAACAAAGGTAAACCAAGCAGACTGCACTCTTTTCAAATCAGGCAAGTGGTTTCAGCTTGATGCACCGATCTTGGGTCGTACAAACAAAGCAGACTCATTAAGATCTATAGATTGTTATCTATGGGTTCGCCCGCGAGTAACAAAGTGGCAGTGCCGGCAGCGGTGACCGATACCCAAATGAACGAGACCATCGTCGTGGTGACGAGGGCTGTGAATGGAACGCCTCTTGATGCGACATGCATATCAATTAATTACGACGGTCACATTTGGCTGGGTTTTCGGTGGACACCGCGACATTGGGGATTGGGTAATGCAATTTGGGATATTACAACAGAATACAAGACCTGGGACTGGGACCGATTGCAAATCGCTGGAATCGCTGGGCAACCGGACGCACTGCCATCGAGCCCGTGCAGTTGGCCGAATTTATTCAAATCAGTTGAATTCCGCGCGGGGCAGCGTATAGGTGTCTCCTGTCCTCCGAACATCGTATCAATTGCAATGTGCAAATACGTCTTAATTGCTGCACTGGCCGTAATGGTAAGTGGGTAATTAAAGCAGCCACCCGTCACCCACTAATCACCGCATTAACATTGCCCTTGGCTGCACAGTGCTCCATGGTCCGGGTGCGAGCCACGCTGCACGATCTGCCCGGGGTCTTTGACTTCTCCAACGTGGACCTGGTGAACTTCCAGTACTTCAAAAACCTGGCCTCCCAGGATCCTCGAACCGCCGCCACAGCCAATCCGTTCCTGGAGCACTTCCAGAAGAAGAAGGCGGTACTGGACTACCTGGACCGACTCTTCTTTGGCAACTCGCCATTCCAGCAGCCCAGCGAGATTCCCTTCGATCCGCACTTTGGCCGCGCCTGGCGTCCAGTCTACGAGCGGAAGTTCGGATACCGCGGGGAGCGCCTGATAGCCGCTCTGGGCTCCGGTTACTCAGTCCCCCAGCTAAGGCACTTTGGAGCCATTCCGCGGGAGTACGGCACTTCCCACTATCCAAGTTGAGTGCGTAAAGTACCCTCATCGCTCTAGATAGTATATTTATGGAATAAACTTAAGCTACGATCCTTTACCCTACTCCTTTGCTTTAACTTTACGGGGGAGGCAAGACTGGATTCAGTTGATATATAAACTTGTTTTGAAAAACTAGGCATCTTCAAAGCTACGATTTGGACCTTTTCTTAAATTCTAAGGAGCACATCTACTGGAGTAATATATAATACTGATATGAAAATCACTCTGAAACTATGGAAAAACTGTTAGGACGGTACTTCAAAGTAGACAGAAAGAAGCATAAGCTGCGATCTTGTATAATACAGTAAAGGTTAATTTTTAATGGGGTGTGAAAAGTGATGCGCCACTTTTGTAAGGAAGATACTTATTTGATCACACAATCTCCTATTTTGATTCAGCTATATTTATAAACTGCAATACATATGTTTTGTTTTAATTTAGAACGTTTTGTTTCTGTAAGCCTTTGAAACTGAGAGTAAAGAAAGGTACCAACTATAAGGACCATTCTACCAATTATTATTGGAGGTCGGTCCCCAGCCTTTCGATACACCTAAACCAAGCAACCCAAGGATGTTTGTGTTTTTGTGGAGACTGTTGTATTTACGGGATAAACTTAGGCACTACGATTTCAGACCCTCCGTTTCTGCGTGGATATGTAGAGGACATTGTTGCCCCGGATGAAGGCATCGCCGTACTTGTTTTTCAGCTGCCCGTTCACATACTCCTCCGTTTGTTCCAGGCAGATGTTCATGTAGCCATCCAGGCAGGCCAAAACCCCTGGAAATCGGGAAGTAAAACGTGATTGCCGGCTTTTGTTTATTGCAAACTGATTGAACTCACCTCGGTAGTCCACGCCGTTGTTGAGCTTTACGGCAACGGGTCGGCCGTGAATCTGATTGATAAACTGCGACAGGGCTTCCTTGCGGGACATATTTAATAGAGTATTTCTAAGTAAATGCAAATTCTGAACTCTTTCGGCAAAAAACAACACAAGTTTACACTAAAGATGGACAAACATCGATACACACCGATGCTATCGATATTGTCAAAATATCGGTACTATCGTTGTCTTGATGCGCCCTTTAGCTATTTTATAGCTATGCATACTTTTGAAATAATATTCCCGCCCAAAAGGTGTAGCTTGAAAATAATGACACAAAATTGCTCTATATTTCTAATTTATATATTTCTTAAGGATTCATCCCGTAAGATTTTCATACATTAAATAAATAAATAAATAAATAAATATGTTAAGTCAAAGCCAACTAATTGCTAGCTATTATAAAAAGGGCAGCCCATGGAAACTGTCTCATGGGACTACCAGCGCCATCTGTTGGTCAAGTTGTTGAGAAATCTAGCACGTTATGGGTGTATAAAAAAACGTTTAATTTAAATAAAGCGGAGTAAATAAATTATAAGCTACAATGCAACTAAATATTAAAAAAGCTTAGTGTATGCCCTCCAGTGGCGTGTAGGTCTTGTACTGATACAATTCTGGTCCGCCATAGCCATAGAGAAGTTTTCCGCGTCCATGCTCATCATAATAGGGATAACGGTATTTGGGCCTGAAATAAATCGTTTGGTTTTATTTGGAAAATTAGTTTTCGGTAAATTACTCATAAATACCTTTCAAAGTACTGGAAGTTTGGTGCCTTTGGCTGAACAGTGGCAAACGATGTGTGGGCCACAAATGCAAGAATAAATAAAAGAAGCTGAAAAAGAATTAAATAATTTTTGTTTTTGGAATTAATTAACAATGTTTGACTTCTTCGCGACATCAAGTTTGCTTGATGTGCTTTTAAGTCGAAATAATACTACTTTTTCTTGACACAGAGGTATATTTCTTTAAAATTGCTTCCGTTACAACTTAAGGGCTTTAAAATCTAGATAAATTAAGTTAAAACTTAAGGGCTTTAAAGTCGAGATAAATTAAATTATAGTATTTAATACTTCTGCAGTTTAGTTGGTCCCAATTTCGAAATATTACCGATTCTGATTAGTACACAATTTTTGAGTTTAATTCAAAATGATTTTGCCGTATCAAATTTCTTTAAGGTCTGGCACTATAAACTTATCTATTTTCAAAAGATCGTCACTTAGGGAAAGTTTGGGATTTTAGCAATTTAATTTGTTTTTTTTTCGGTTTTAATGTGATTATTACGAATTAAACTGGTGCGTGGTTTTGGTAAAAGTAAAGTTTTAATTGAAATTTGTAATAACAAACATAACAATGTGAAAGTAGTTTAATTTAGCAAGCCCGATTTAGGGAAGTTAAACATCACATTAAAACCAGCAAATGCTCATTAGCTCACTGTGTCAGCTACACAAAATTGGTAAACAATGTATTTCCAAGAAATCGCGTCCAGGCGCTTTAACCAACAACCAAGCAACGGTTATGCAATTGTACCAACAATAACCACGAAGCGCAACTTGGCCACAACTTGTTGCCCAGAGATTATGACACATTTTGCTTGGCTTTCAACTTGGCCAAAAGAGAGAGATAGAGACAGAGAGAGAAGGAAGAGAAAGATCGCTTTCAAGGTCTTTCCGCCGTAAGAGAGAGACTTCAAATTTGGCCCACATATGGTTTGGAAATGTGTCACTTTTTGGGACGACGAAAACAAATAAATATCGAAAGAAGAACCAACTAAGGCTCATTGGAAATTCAAGTCACAATTTCCGACAATTGCAGACGGTTGGTTTTCTTTTGGGTGCGACTTTCGCGTAGAAGCGTCGGAAATTGTGTCAGTGGGCCTATAGACGTGTTAATTTGGGAGGTAAACCCTATCACCCATCGAGGCGAAAATCAAGCGATCGGAAACTTACAGACAGCAGAAGAGCATTCAACCTGGCCATGGTTTTCCAAATAGTAAAAATATAGTACTCCCCGATCGCAGGCGTAACGGTTTAGCTAGGAAGGGCGGAGCGGTACGAAGATGTTCGCCGATCGCGTTTTGTTTGGCAACTGAATTGCACTGCCAGCCGACAAACGGCCAAAAGCCGCGCTCCACGAAGAGATTGGGAAAGCTTGCAAGAGAGTTGGAGCTTCCAAGTTCGGCTTCGAGTTTGGCTTCCTCTCTATCTCTTTAAATTGAGGTTTTACTCTAATACTGTAAGATAAAATAGTAACATATTAAACCTACAAATATGATAACTTTATTTATTAAAATTAGAATGTCCTTTACGGTTTAAGCTTAAGTGTACACTCTTTTTATTTGTAATATATGGGTATATCATTTACATTTTGTACTTAGGTATTTTTTTTTAACATTTCTAAAAATTAGATATAACTTGTACGTAAAACGAAAAGACTTTATTATCACTTATTTTATTTTTTTAAATTTCACAGTGCTAAAAGGGTTTCCTTGTTATTTAGTCCACAGTTTGCACATTAAAGCAATTATTATTTGAGTAGCATTTAATATTGGTTTTTATTGTTAGAACCTTTTTTTAAGATAACAAAATTTACGGTTAGGCCCGACTGATTTAAAAATAATCAAATAAGTGTGAGCTTATTATATTATTAATTATTTAATAACAAGGTTATTTTCTTATAAAATTTACCTTTGTATATATTTGTTTTAATAGTTTTTTCAATAACTTTAGTTTATAAAGAACAGTTAGAGCTGGGCGAACTTAAAAAATGTTTCTCTCGGTGTAAGTTATTTTGTTTACTTAATTTAATGATCCTTAAGATTTTGCAACTCACTGAGAAAGTGAAAGTCCTGAATAAACTTAAGCGCAGTGTTTTTTTCGTATGCGTTTAGGCTGCCGGAAATGTATGTTTATAAACAATAACTATGGCATCAAAAACCCACCTGAGCCGACTCACGTAGGCTCTTTTTTTTTTGGTAGCAAAGAGAAATATTAAGAGATGGGAAGCCCCGTGCGCCGAGACAGCTGTTCAGGTGGGCAAAAATGGAATTGGGGCCACATTACCAAAGTGGTAGTGGACCGACTGGATGACCACCTCCTATCGAGATGACGATCGACAATTATGTAACTTCTGCAGACATGAAAAGAGTCAAGCTCCGACAAAAAAATTGCTGCCAACCAGTTTTTGCTTTCTTCGTTTTGCGACTTTGTGCCATTTCTTCTCAGCTCCGGCGCACTTTCTTTGCCTTGCATTTGCATTCACATTTTTCCTAAGGTTTCTATTTCTGTTTAACATTATTTTCCACCTTTTTTATTTCTTTTTTCGGTTTGCTTTGGGCGCGTTTGGCTTGCGGCAAATGGCAGTAACCTCTGGCGAATATGCGTACTTAGTTCCGTCTGCCATGAAAACCAATTTGGTGTGTCATTAAACTAAACTAAAAAAAATAAAACAGTTCATAAAGCCAAAAAGAGTATGGCAAAGTCAGCTTTTGAAGTACCTGTTCGAAGGTCGAAGGCAATGTCACAGATCGGAGATCATACTCCATTAATAGGCTGTAAAACCTTTAAAACTTTTTATACACTTCTCAAATTATATAATTCGTTCCTAGTACATTTTTATTATTTCGTAAAATAATTGTTTTCCTTATAATTTAAAAGTAAATAGTAATTTTAAATTTAAGATATTATACAAAGACTTAGCTTAAAGTTATTGTAAGCCCACTTAATCGACATGTTAAGTAATAATACACTTTTTTACAGCCACCAAGTCAATCGGCATTTTTCTCAATGTCTTAACACAAATTTCCGAATCCGTTAAATATTTGTTAGCCAAATTGAATCTTGCCTGTAATCTCTCAATCCCTCTCTGTCTTTCTCTCAATTTCTGGCTCACTCTTCGTTTTGGCTGTGTAACTTCTCAAAGTCTGTTTGGTTTGCCATATTTAGTTGCCGCTCGTGAGGTTGATTTTTATTTTCAATATTTTTCGAGTTGGCGGTTGGCTGCGTTTTATGCAACTACGCGATTTCTGCGATTCGTAGTCTTCAGTGATCAATGGTCCAGTGACTCGCACGGGCGGCTCTTTAATTTGAAATACAGACTCGAATCGCGACAATGTTTCACCTGAGTTTTGCCTTTATAGGGACTGTAAGTGTAACATCAAAGTAAACAAGCCATGAATAAATGCATTAAAAGCTGCGCGGTGGAAGGCTAATGTTGACTGGTGAAATATGGGGCGTATGAGTAATAAACGCTCATCGATTAGTTTCTTGTGCAATCTAATTATCTGCCTTCCAGCTGGTTAACCACACGCCATTGGAAGTGCCGGGTCCAACAAAGCAAAGTTAACTTGGGAAAATACAGAATCTACATTCATTGCAATTTTATTAAGAAAATGTTATATTATCGAAAATAGTGTGTTACTAAAATTAGTTACAACATTTTAAAGTGATATTTGTGCTTTTAAGATCAAAATTTAATGAAAACCCTGTTACTTAGGAATAATTGAAATAAAAAAGTTGTGGCTTGCTACTGTTTTCACTTTCAGACGTTGTTGTTTTTAATTTTGTATGCAGTTAAGCGTACTTTTGCTGATATAGCATCTGATAGAATACAGAAGTGCCCATATTATTTAAATGCTTTGGTACATTTAAACCGACTTAACATTAACTTGTGTGCAAATTATTCAAAAGTGAAAATAGGCATGTGTATCTTATTGGCAATTTTTTTAAGATTAAACAAGATTAGGCGGGTTTTTTGATTTTCTTAATTTGTTGAACAGGTGCTTTTTATGAAAGATTATATAGACAAAGAGTATTCTAAAATTGTAACTAAACTAAAATTAGCATCACCTTTTTAACCGACAATTGGCTATTATGTGTATTTATATTGGTTATACAATTTTTTTCCAGCTACCTCTGGTCCTGGTCCTTCTGCTTCAGGTTAGCCAACCCACAGATGGCTTTATCCTGCGACTAATAACCGAGACACTACAGAACAATGTGGCTGGTGAGCCGATCCTTCACGAGCGGACCCAATGGGACTTCGATCCAGAAGCGGCCAAACGGGCGAGATCTCTATACTACGAGGTGGGACATTCTGAACATCATATTTTATTACTTGCTGATTGATCATTGATTTTTGCAGAAGAATGGATTCCGTTCGGCTAAATTCATTGAGCGATTGGGCGTGGGTCTAGATGGGCGGCATGAGGACCGGCGGCTGGAGCAAGGACATCGCGATGAGGGACGGCTGAACGGCGAACACAATGTGAACTATCCGCCTCCGCCGGCTTAGCCATAAATAATTATGATTTACATTTAACTCTTGTTTCGTTTGCCATGCCTAATTCCCGCTGAGTGGTCGGTCGGACGGGTGGGGTGCCTAATATGGAATATGGGGAAATCCAGCACATTGTCATCATTTTAATTTGCAGCGATTAATTGTCATTGTGCGCATTAATGTGCTTCACAAGGATTTGCGTAATTTGCACAACGTTGCCGACTGCGAGACTACAGCAGCATATCCCTCTCGGTTCGGCTTAACGTAAATGGTTGCAGGCTGTGGCGGGGAAGTCCCTGAATCCTGCCGAGTCCCCAGCAATGTTGTTGTGGTTTTAATAAACGTTATTAGCCGACTGGCTGCATTGCCTGCAACTGCAAATTACCGCAATTACATTCGGCTCAAGCGAAAAGCAACGGCAGCTACTTACTTTCGCAATTTTTGTAATTTCATAATTGTGTCGCGTAATTAAAGCCAATTTTGCATCGAGCTGAATCAGGACAACGCAAAACGTAGGACTCAGGGAAAAGGATTCAGGTGTATGAGTAAGCTGGCTGCCACTTTTCACCATCAATTTCGAACAAATGGGCTTGGTAAATTCTGCGAAAGTGTTTCAGTGTGTGGCATACTTTAAGGCTTGGCCAGAATTCAATGTACATGAAAAGGGTATAATTACAGAAAATGTGATGGATTTTGCACCCAGAAACTTTGGCTTATACAAGTTATTTAAATTGTTTTGTTCCTTTAAATAATATTCAGTTTTTTTTATTGGAAACAAATCTGATTATCAATTACTGTGAATTTACGCAAAATAAGCACATAAAAAAGGGTTTTTATGATGATTTTTGAAAAATAAAACACATAAAATTGTTTAAAATAGCAGAATTTCTTTTAAAACATGGTTTTGCGTTTAAACTTTAAAATGTGTATACGTTTATACTTCAGTGTGTATAAGTCAATAGCTACTTGTTACTTTAAATTTGAGTGGTGTACACTTTATATTCTTACATTTCTTAAATAAATATCCTTTATTAAATAAATATGTTTTAGCGAATTGCCAATAAACTCGATTTACAGAATCGAGGGCCGACAATCACTGGAATTATCGCGAACAATGACAACCGCAACTGCAGCAACCGCTGCAACTGTTGCCACTGTTGCAACTGCAACTGCTGCTGCGTGTGTGCTGCGGAAATGAACTGCCGACAAATGATGCAGCGAGTGCTGGGCAAACTGCTGCGTTAAATAAATAAAATTACGCACAATTTGCGGCTTTTTCGGATCGGGGGCCAGCGGAAATGCAGAACGGAAATTACATTACAGCTGCAGAGTGCGCACAAAGCCGCGAGTGCGTATACGTAATGCGAGGCCAACCAGCGATAACACCATAAAATTGTTTAATAAATTGTTAATACAACATTGTAAATATTTCATTGATAAACCCCCGGGCCACCCACCACTCCCCCAAAAAGCAACCCGTGCGAACCGCAGCAGTTGTTCCTGTTTATGACACTAATTTAATACGAAATCAAACAGTCATCGCCATCTCGATAAGACATGCGGGTTGACTTTTATTAAAGGCAAATGTAAATAAAATCATAATGATATTTCGCCAGGCCCGAGTCGCAGTACCGATCCCGAATCTAGTCCCGGATGAGGTGCATGCATTCATTAGCCTTATCAGCTCACTCAACATCAAATAAAATGTTTAATAATACAAGTGGACGGTGGGCGGTGGGTGGGGTCGCCGAGTGGCAAACTCGATAATAATGACGGGATATCACATCAGGTTGAATCAATTGTCGCGTTGTTGGGTATTAACTTTCATTTTGTGACGATTTTCCCCTGACATCAATTGCTGTGAAAGCGGATTACTTGTCATAAAAATGTGCGCACAAAAAAGGTAAATTTATATAAACGCTCGGAAAATGGAAGGGGCAAGTGGGTCTTCCCTTTTGAATGGGTGCTAAATGTTTTTTGATACTATTATTATTGGACAGGTAGGACCATGAATGTTTGTCAAGTCGGGGGCGATGAAAATACACTTCTCTGAGCAGTTAAACTGATTTAATTGGATCCGTGTTGATATTAATAAATTTGTTTTAAAAGGTTTTTCTAAAATTTTTCTTTTTAAAGGAAAACAATGAAATTGAATTAAGACTAATTCTTTTCTAATAACTCTTTGAAAAGTATTTTAAAACGAAAAAATCTGTTATGTTGGTGTTAAAGTCGAACTTTTTTATTTTACACCTTAATAAAATCGATATCGATTTTCTTTCCTGTTAAGTCAACAGCAATGTTAAATCAAAATATCTTAACCCCATTTACCGCCTTAACTTTTTAAGCTTTTCTTACTCTTCTCTTTTAACTAAAAGAAGAGTATTGCAAAGTTCCAAAAAACCTTGAAAATACTATTTGTTGCAGAATAAGCAGTGAATATGGAATTACGTGTTGGCTAGACATTGCATTAGCCAGGCCCAGAGTCAGTTGGCATTTGTAGTCACGTAACCCCACCGAAATCAGAGGATTTATATGAAAAGCATTTCCTGATTTTGCGGCCCCCAAAACCCTCAGGTCGCTGATTATTGGTTCAATGCACCTGAAGGACATTTTTCTATTGCAAAAAGTAAGCGGGTGGGCCTGAGGTGGTGGAATGAATTTCTTAATGCATTTCCGTTGCGCAATTGAAGTCAAGCCAAAAGGCGGGGCAAGGACTCTGTCGGTGGCTAATGCACGGGCCACAGCCACAATAAATGTCAACTTGTCCTGCATGCAAGTGAAGTGTATCCTGGGAGGGGCAGGTCCTTTCGCCAGCAAAGGGCAGGCGAGTCGAGCGAAAGGCAAATCAACTTTGCTTGCGCATAAAATGTAATTTATAAAATGTAATATAATATCAACAGCACACAAAAGGCGGAGGTTGTGGGGTCATCCCACAACAATGCCATAATGTCAACTGCCTTTTGTCCTTGCGGATGATTCTGGTGGCTACCCGCTGCTGTTGAGTCACTCATCCTCCTCTGTTAGCCCAGGAGCATTTATTTTATTTCATTAAAAGCAGTGCACAGAGGAAAAGTAGGTCCCCCTTGAAACAAATACAACTCTAAATAATTATTTAATGATCAAGAGAAACGCCAATAATATATATATATAATATATATATTTAAAAACAAGATAATCATTTATATTTTATTAAGCTTAATCACATCAGTAAAGTATTTTTTTTTTAATATTCCTAGTAATAATATAAATATGATTTAGAGAAAACTTTGGATGACAAGCATTAACTTGACCCTACAAAATTATGCTTTTGAAAAAATTCAGATGGTAAATATAACCAAATTTTGTAATGTTTTATCTATGTGCAAAGACTCTTTTGCCATCTATCTCTTTCTCTCTCCGCCTCTGGCTTCTCTTTCTTTCTGTCTTTCGCTGCTGGAGGTCCTTTGGCATATCCTTGTGCCTTTTTTATTTGAGGGTAATTGCAATGCTAGCTGGGCAATTTTAAATTTTATCATTGCGCCCGCATCTGTCGCTGACAGATTAGTTAGTTATTCTACTTATCCTTCTGCTCTTTCTCCAGATTGGTCCTTGTATTTGCCCCAAGCCATTGTGAGGCTGCCATAATTTTGTCAAGCAATTAATCATTTTCATAAATATGCAGGGGTTAGAAAATATATGATAACTATTTTTAATTAGGCATTCCTTAATTTTATAAAAAATTTAAGCCACAAAAGTTTTGTTCTGTTTTTCGGAACTGATTGGGTTTCTTATATACTTGCAAACAAATATAAGTGCGTTTTTGCATTTATTTACAAGCATGTGCATGTAATATTTTCAATATGTTTGCCAAAGGATTTCTTTTCTGGGCTGAAAATGCAAATCCATTATGCCACAATGTCCTCGACTAATGCACTGGGCAAACTTGGGGCCTCAGCTTTTCGCATTGTTGTCGCTGATTTCTTGGCATTGTTAAGCGTATTAAGAATGTGTGTACATACGCAATATAATAATGGCCTAGGTCTGCAAGCTTAAAAGCATATTGAAGTGGAAATATATTGGGAAAATATTGGTAAATTCCACAGATATTTACGAATAATGCGAAGTAAATAAAAATGTTTTTTTTTATTGTTAAAAAGATATAATATGGTTTAAAAATTGTATGTATTTTGAATTTACTTAATGTTGTAGTCCTTTCGTCGTTTCCCTGTTTTCAATAAAACCATTTCTTCATCACTACAACGGGGTAAATACATTTGTATTAAAAAATCTTGAGCAAATTACAGTCATCAGTTGGTAAGCCAAATCAAACATTTCCTGCTCAGCCAGTGGATATCCCAACAACCTTCCATTTAATTCGGTCTTCTCTTTTTTTGTTGCTCTGGGTCCTTTGCCACTCGAATTCACTTGATTACAAAGTAATTTATTGGCAAAACGAAAAGTCAGAGGAGTGGTAGCGGCAACAAGAAGCTAGATAAACAAGGATTTGTCTCAATGACAGCCCTCTGACCTCCCACCGCCCCCTAGTCTATCTGCTGCGCATACGAAATGCGGCAAATCCCAAAAATCAACAAACAAATGAAAAGAAAATTCAATAAAATACGACGAACCGAATAGTAGAGGGAACTTTTTCCCTTCATTCTTTCTCGTTTCTGGTTTGGAGGGGAAAAACTAATTACACAGAAAAGCTGGAAAAGCGTCTACCAGTGGGCGTGTTGTGTTAGCTCGACCACGCCCCCTCCCACATTTTAGCGGCTCTTCTCCTTTAACTTTTGATTTCTTTCCCTTCGCATTTTTCCGTCTTCACTTTTCGCACATTGCGTAAGGCGCATTTAATTACGTATGCCAGGCAGGAGTTGGGATCCCCACTCACTTAAACTCTAAGTTTATTTCCACCAGCTCGGTACAGTACGCTCTCACCTGATATGCTCTTAGTTGTTAAATATAAAATTGAAAAAAACATTAAAAGAATTATTAAAAAAAAATGTTATTTATTGAAAACTAACCTTGATTTGTTTCGACTGGTCTTAAACATTTGCTGTTCGAGTAATATTTAAACGGAGTTTAGATCGGTAATTTCACTGTAATATATATATTTTTTTAAATTAGGTTAACATAATTTAATCAAGTAGTATTTTTTTTTAAAACTAAAATGCTTAAAAATTACGCGTGGATGTTATAAGTAAATAAAAACTGGAAAGTAACAGCAAGTGATTTTGTTCTTAGAAAGAATTATTCATCACTACGATTTCGAAGTCTAATAAAAGGTCAATATATACGATTTTAGAGCAGTTACTTAAAATTTGCATATTATGTATACATTAAAATGTATTTTAATCTTAAATTTAATTTCGAAATACTACACAGTGCACCATCTACTATTGCAGATTCGCACTGTGGCTAACCCAGCTCAAACAAAAAAGCGAATAAAATTAATTATTTTGTCAGTTGATACAGCAACGTTAACTGCTGTTAGCCCCACTCGTATTCTTCACCGTCCCCGTATCCTTGCTGGCCCTTTTGGTGGCTGCTGGTCTAGTGACACCCGCAAAGCCGCAGGACACGACGCGTCGACTGGCCGCCACCTGCCGCACAGAAAATTGGCATGTTGTGTCAATATAGATGGCAGACTGTGTGGCCTTTGGGGTTCGACTTAGCAGCAATCCGCCATCTGAAAGCTGAAAAAACGAGTGATGAATCCTTCCCGCTCCTCAGCCGGCGGTTGTCCTTTTTTTTTTTTGGTTGCATGGCCCGCGGTCATGTTATTTTTTGCAATTTGAGCGTTATTTGTGTACGCCAGGCTGGACTTAAATTGAGGAGTGAGGACAGCATCCTTTTTTTCCTTAGATAAATGCGTGATGGAATTTCTAGATAACTAAAACATGGTCATGGTACTGTAATAGTAGGAATGTTTTTCATTTCTTATGTATTGAATATATTTTTGTGATATTGCTAATAAATAGGGGCTCAAAAAACTTTAAAATTCTTATCACAAATTTATATTCGTCTTTTTTCTCAAAAAATATTTAAAATATTTCATTAAAACACAAACGATTTACGTAAATTTACTTAAGAGTTTAACGATAATAATTTTTACTGTCTGAGCAACTGTTAAAATTCCTTTACTATTGCAAATTTTTTTTTCTTTTCAATCTGTTAAGTCTATGTTTAATATTTATTGGATTCATCCAGATGGAAGAAATATAAAAAATGGATGTATGAACCAATCACATATGCAGCAAATAGTTTTACGTAATTTGGATTGACATTTCCTTTGAGCCGCAAACAGGTTTTTTTCGTCGTTTTTTGTAAGCAGCTTAATGAACCTGTCCATTGCCGCCAAACGGCCAATAACAAAGCTAAAACAAACAAGCGGGCTCTCGATCGGAAAAACTGTCTACCCCTGAAATACATCCTCCACACAACCCCCGACCCAAAAAGTGGGGGTGATGCTCCAGCCAACCACAGGTTTCCAAACAATTACAGGCAAATTGCGTTGAAATGAAATTTTCAACGTTTCGATTTTTGATTCTCATTCTGGGGCCTCTTTTCCCTTTTATTTGCGGGTACGTTTTTTTCGGCTCAGACTTCTGGTGAGTGCCAAAAAAACGACGAGAAAAAATGTTCATTACAATTCCGTCAGAGGCAAAGGCCAAAACCGAAAAAAAAAAACAAAAGACAACGCACAAATGTGTGCAACGCAAAATTGCGGCCCTGCTAAATGCAGAACAAAGAAAAAACAGCAACAACTGCATTCAGACAAAGATTAAATGAACGCTAAACTGGCAACAGCGAAAAAACAAAGCCCAAAGGATGGATTTTTATATATGGGGGGTGGTTAGATGAAGAAGAGGCATCCACAAAAAGTAGTGTGCCCACACATGAGGTCCAGTGCTGCCAAATCGTGGATTTGATTGGGCTTTAGCTATTTTTATTCGGGAATTTTGATTTCCAGGTGCTTAAATGGAGTAAAAGAGAATATGGCTCCTGATTTGGACCCATTTGGAAAATTTTATAATGCATTACGAAACACAGGGAGGTCTTAAACAGTAAACAAGATAAAAATTCAGACTCTTTAATTGTTTTAAAATCTAATTATCAAAGAGTTAATAACATTTAGAGAAACAATGTCGATCTGCTGATAAAAAACACTACTCGCTTCTTTAAAAACAGGAAACATAGTCTTCTTCTACCTGGAATAGGATGATAACTTTTTGGAAGATTCATGCATAAGCTGAAAATTGAGGGACTAGTTGGCGTAGAAACGGACGGACAAACAGACGGACATGGCTAGATTTTTACAGCTTCTACTGTTTCATCGGCATAAGCCTTATATTAAATTGGAATGTTGTTAAGATATTTCCATAAAATAGGAAATAGCTTGGTTGGGTGTGAATAAAGCCAACTGATCAGAGCCAGGAAATTCTGCATATGAGCTAATCTCTGGGCGTTGATTTTTTGTTGCAGCTTTTAGGCGCAAACGTTTATTGCATTTAGTTTTCATTTTGCTCTCTGCCGCTGTCCAAAAAAGGAACTCAAACAAAAACCTCCGACCCCGAACCAAATCCCCCGAAATGGAACCAAAAAAAAACAAAAAAAATTCGGCTAACGAGAAATTGCACTTGACTGTAGGCTGGGTAGGGGTTAAAGGGGCGGTGGGGCGGTTAAAGGGGGGTGGGCGTGACTTATTTGCACATGCTGGGCGAAATTTAAGCGCTTTTAAACACAATTGTTATAAATAAACAAAACAAAAAATGTAACAAATTTCATTTCTGCAACGTTTTTGTTTGAGTTAAAATTGTATGCAAGTTTTTGTACACATACACATATGGAGGAGTCCTACGTTTGGAGCTATGTGTGAGTGTGAGTGTGTGTGCTGTGCATGTGCGGTTGGGCAAATAAGGAAATTTACAGGACTTATGCAAACTCACACAGGCGCAAATGCGGCGCCCTCACACAGACACAGAGCAATTGAATGCAATTTTGCATGAGATATTAAAAAATATTTTTTCGTCGCTTTTTGGGCTGCCAATTGTGTGTTACATTTCCGCGGGGACGAGCAAATAGGAGGGCGTGGCCGGGAGGAGCCATAGGCTGCACTTTTTATTTTATTACGCCTCCATTTGCGGCTGGGCCGAGGAACAATAACAAATGAAAACCGTTTTTAATGAAATTTTTGAACAAGTTTTCCCTCACACCCACTCCGTGGCCCTCATAACGTGAGTGGCAGAGATGTAAGGGAAAGGAGCACACGGAAAAAATATGGGGACCAGATATAAAGTTGTATCAAAAGTAAGCAACTAATTCACTAACAACAAAACACCTAAGACAGCATTACACGCACCAACTAAATATTTGGAATCGATACTATAAAAATCAAATGCCGAAAGAGAAACAATTCTGAATGCAGTACCTATTTTCACATTTTTTTAATTATTTTTTGCAATAGAAAATAAATTATTTGCAAAGTCATTTTTATAAAAACGAAACAATCTATTAAAAAAATACTTTTTAAGCGATTTTAGAAATAAAGAACTTTTAAGTAAATAAATAGTTGAAAAGTATTAAAAAGTGTTGCAATAAGTTCCCTGAATGAAGAAAATGTATTCAAAAACTTTTATTAAATGATCTATTGAAAAAAAATATATATTACATTTTCATTAACACTTGTACATAACTAGCATCCCAAAATTAATTGGAATAAACGAACTGAAATTTAATTTAGCAACACCTCACAACAGGACATTCTAAGTATATGATCGAATTTCAATACCCATTTTTGGTCATGTCAGCGAAAATGTTTGATTATTTTTCTCCGTGTTGGGTGCAGTAATGATGGAGCCGTTGCAATATGCAGATGCCCTGATGAGCCTTCATCAGCCTTTCATTTCCGCCCATTCGAGGCTCAATTGTTCCTCATTTGCCAATCTAGCCATAAAACTGCTAAAAACTTCTTTCTTTTTCACACTCGAACGGAGGAAATGTTTTCGAGGGTTTTTCTTGGGCACACGTTGGCACAAAAGGTGTGTGATTACAATTGTTGTTTGCCCGACCTCCGCCCCCAGGCCACGCCCATGCGTACACATATCAAGCGCCTTATTGTTGTCGTCCGAGATTCGGATTCGGATTGAGATTCAGATGCAGAACCAGATCCCGATTCCCATCCAGAGCCACTTGGCAGTTGTCAGACTTTTGTCAGTCTATTTGTTTGTTTGGCTACAGTTTTGCATAGTGGCAAACACCCTCGCACATTCATGTGGATATGTGAGCATTATCCTTTGTGTCTCCTGTGTGTCCCGGCCGAAACGGTAGCCACTTGGCCATTGTTCGTGCGACCAATTTTTATGTAATTCAAGTGCCCAACAATGTGACAGGTAATTTCCAATGAATTCCTTTGGCCCAGCCACACACACGTGATTGCCCATCTCCTCCAGGTGAAAAGGAGGTGGCCAAATCTGCACCGCAGCACAGAACAGAAGCCGAGCCGCATAATTATTGGGAAGCACTTTTGTCGGCCTCGAGCCGTTTGAAGTGAACAGCGCAGTTCTTTAGCCGCTTATCTTGGCCACAAATTTTGGCAGAACCCGTGTCCCTTCCATGTGTGTCTTTTCATATGTGCTTTAATTTGGCCCGAAGTGAGTGTCAATTTACCACTGATACGGTATATGTGGACCAAGCAGAATAGCTTACTTGGAATACTTAAGGGTTATCAGCCATGGATCTGGAAAAGTGTGCCAGGAAAGGATGGGAAGTCTTCCGGTTTCCCTGAAAATATGCCATTTACTGCCCACGAATCCTTTCTCTAGCCTGGGGACTTAATAAACGTGGCCAATAATGTCGTGCGGAAAAATGTTGGGATACAAAAGTTGGCTGGGCATATTTATATGCGGTTTGAGTCCCTCCCCTCCTTCGCTCAAGTGAATCTCTCAAAACCATTTCTCCCCCCACTGCTATATTAGATTATGAAACTAAATGTCAAACAAACCTCGGCCCATCTCCCTTCGCAGTTGTTTGATTACGTCCACAAACAGTCAAGGATATTGGATAATTCAAGCCACTACGTGGGTGTGTCTGTGTGCAGTAGTATCCGCATTCGAGTGCCTGTGTGCGTTGCCTGAATTGCGGTTGCTAGCCAACCTCAGCAGTTGCTCATTTGCCGCCGCATATTACATTTTGCCAGGCAGCATTTGGGGGCTCAAGCTATTGAAAACTATCTGCAGCCGGAGGAGTTTGGAAAACGATTCCCGTTGGCTCTTTGCTGGCTGCCTTGATGAAAAGATAAAAGAGTTGTTCAGGAAATCTATACAAATTTTGTATTTAATTTTAGTTCATTATAAAGATTTATTAAGGGAGTTGAGCAAAGCTATATCTACAAATTATTTTTATGAAATTAATGAAATTATTGTTTAAATGTATTTTTTATGGAAGATTTTTCAATGCTAGTTAAGTTTTTAAGTTGAGTAAAAACGCTGTTTCGTAAAAATGAATTTTCTAATTATATTTGCCTCAAGCACTCTACTCAATAAAGAAAGAAAAGATAATTTGGTAGAAAATACTTAAAAAGGCTTTTACATAAATTTAAATCAGGGTAGGTTTATATTAACTAAACTTTACTTAAGCATAAAATTTGGTAATAAATTGTATTTTAGCAGGATAGTTCCTTGCCAACCAAACCAATCTCGCCCTCATGCCCCTGCTAATTATAAAAGTCAATCGTTTTTTCCGCCCCACGAAAGCGCTGTTGTCAGTGGCAGGTATAAGCCCCCTTCCCAGTTACAAGTTAAAAGTCAAAATTAAATATCCTAGCCATAAGAAAAGCTATCAGTTCACCTCTAACCCAACCCATCCGTAACCTCCAGGCTATCTTTCATTTTCGCCGTGGCCCCAAGGAATGGGAAGAATATCCGGTAGACAATGGCAGGCAGACTGTAAGTAGACGAAAACTTTTTAGTTGGATTATGTGGAGGGTAAGAATGAACGCACACACACAGCCACTTACCCCTCTGCGCTACTTTGCACCCACACAACGGGCGAAATTCATTTTATTACTTTGATATATTAGATTTAATGGTTAAGAAAAATGTTGCCAACAGCATCTTTCTCCCCCCGGGTTTTCCACCACTTTTGCCCCACACTACTCTATTGTGGAAAGTGGGTGTTTGTGGGTTGTTGTCGTCGTCGCAGTTAACCTTATTAAAAGGTGAACACAGTCATGGCACCAGAGAGAATTGCCACAATGTGTTTACACGCAGCTGCTGCGAGGGTGCGGAGTGGGCTGGGTGGGGGTGGATGTGGGTGGATTTTGGAGGGGGTAACACGATAATGACCTCGTTGGGTTTGGTCCCCTGAGTGTGAGTGAAATGCTGGGACATCCAATGAGCTTTCAGCTGCGCTGCGCATGTCCCGAGAGAATCTCTTAGGCAGAGAGAGAAATTCGTGAGAGTTCCTAGAAGAACTCTCAGCTTTTGGCCATCATCAGCCCACTTTCCCCATTTCTGGCCTCAATTGATGTGCTAATTTAGAAATTACAATGAAGTGCAGTCTTCAATGAGTTTGAGTTTGAGTTTGGCTTTGATTCAATTTGTCATTTCACACTTGGCCTAAATGGCTTTCGGTTACAAGGAGAGGGGTAATAAGAATAGCTCCTCCAGCTAAATTAGTTTAAAGTGTTGAAGAGAAAAGACAAATGGCGCTTTGGACAGGAAAAAGGGTAGAAATATTGATTCACAATGCAAGGGTCCTTATCCTATCATATGTTAGGATATATTACCCATTTCTGAAAAGTTATCGTTATCAAACATTTTAGTAATTAAACGTCCCAGTTCCAGAAACATTTTTTAAAGTTAAATTTATATAAATAAATTCTTTTAAACATGTTCAGTAACACATGTTATTTTAAAATGAAATTATTATAGTATCTTGTTTAGGAACATCGGAGCTATTATTTCGTCCCATTGGCTTTAATATGAAATTAAAACTCATAAATGTAATCAAAACATTTCTATTGACTTGCATTATTGAAAAAATGTATTTTAATAAAATATGTTTGGTTGATTTTTTTAAATTGAACTGAGGATACCCCTTTAACTTAAGTCGACTATACCAAAACCACAAACAAAAAATTTGTTTTCCATGTCATCGTTGTCAGTTAATTACATTTGTTTTCGGATTTGAGAACAATTTATAGATATTACAGCTTATCTTGATGTATGGCCTATCACTAAGTGTACCAAACGGCTCTCCCTTGGATAAAAAAGGGCATGTCCTGGGCTAGATCGAGGATAGGCAATTAGTGAGCTAGCAACCCCCACTCCGGCCTTTTTGGCTGGTTAGCGGTCCTAATGAGCCAAGATTTCGGCTAAGTGCGCTGATGATGCTGCAAAAATTTTTTGGCCGGCATCCCGTATACCATATTAGATCAGAGATTACGGAGCCGCAGATCTGGGCAGGTAGCTATGTCTTAGTCTTTGGATGCCCTCTCCAGCTCTAAATTAAACGAACATGCAATCGGATTTCTGAATGAAATCTGCATACGGAGTGCGTCCTATGAAAATATGATTAAGCGCCTGTGCAGACTAACCCTAATCCCAGATATAGGTCTCCATTTGGATTTCTGGCCTGCGTTTAGGGTCTTGTGTCCTGTGGCGTCATACATCTGGCACATTAATGAGTCCGGTCAACGGCAGCTTTGTCCCGCTTACTTGTTCACAGTTTCGCGGAAATTACGTGTTCATTTATCCCGATTTTCCCGACCGAAGGTGCCGCGATCTTTGGCTTTGTTTGGGTTCAGGGCACAAAGGAATTGTGTAAGTTTCGACAAATTAGAGAACATAAATCCCGGTAGCCGCTTTGTTATCATTGTAAGCGGCGTTTTGGCTCACCACACGCACTCGAGGCATTAGATGGTTTTTTCGGGAACCACTTCTAGCGTTCTTTTGTGTTATGCAACCTGTGGGTGGACCAGGACTCTAGTGCAAAGCTAGGAGGAAAAGAGCCCTGTCTAAGCTACTGCTCAGTGCACATCCCAGATTGTAGAGGATGGCTTAACAACCGCTGTGCTATAATCGTGGCAAAACTAAATGTTAAACAAATATTAGTTTTGGTTATGCATAGTCGGAGTACTAGACTTAAAACTATTTTTTTATAATTTTACAAAATTATGAAAGAGTTCGTAAAAAAAAAGGTAGGTGATTTATTGCAGGATGAGGTTTCGTTGATTTTTTAAGTTTACAAATTTGAATTTAATTTATTTTTTAAGTTAGCTTATTTTCCTTTTTTCAAGACCATCAAGAAAAATCAAGATTCCTGATCTCCGATTTTCGATAATGGTGGTCACCTCAATATATCCCAAATATAAGTCAAATGTAGAACTTTGATTTTCTTTTAGTTGATTACTGCAAAAATATATTGTTTTAAAGTCAAGCACATATTCTGGATTACAACCAATCACAAATAATAATAAAACATTCCTTTCTTGGTTTTCATGAGATTTTCTAAATCAAAAGATTCTATAAATTAGCGCGTGTAATATCCTAGACTTTGCATTTATTTCAAAAAATGTATATAGCTAACTATATAGCAATCAATTTATTATTGGTTTTATACAAATGTTTGGGGCTACTTGACTTATTAATAATGCCAATGAACAACAACAATTTGGATAAGATAAGCTGTCCCGAATCAAATTAATTCCCTTCAATTACATTGAATTGAATATCCATTAGCCAAATCAGTTCCGAACTGTACCTGTGGTCGATCCTTTTCAGCCCAATTCAGAACGGGGAAAATCCGACAAGATGAGATCAGTTTAATCAATGAACTTAGGGTCCGATCCTGCGACAACTCCTTGCTAAGTAAAGGGATTCATTGATCGTTTGGCTTGTTCAATGAAACCTCGGGCTCATTCTCAAGCCATCCTGCCGATCGAGCGATCACGTGGATCCGCGCCATAAATCCAATGCCGAAATGGAAGCGGAACTAATAAACGAGGTCCTGGCAAATGGCCGACACTATTCAGGTACCTGGTAGGAAACCCGGTGAGTTGTTCAACCTGTTTTGTGATTTGTGGATGAGCCGGGAAAAAGGAAGGGTAGTGCTGCAGCGAGAGAGATAGATATAGTGGGTGAGATAGGGAAGGTGAGATAGTTTTTAACAAGCACAATTTTGAAATAAATAAAATTAATGAGCAAACCATGTTAGTTACAACTATCAAATGAGATGAGGGCATGTAAGAGAAAGGTGTCAAGGGAAAGTTGTAGAGAGAGAATTTGATCAGAGAGGGCCAACACCCCTTAAACAAAAGCTACCTGCAACCCAAGCTCACACACACACACACACACACACTGAGCGAGCCAACCCAACACAGATACGCGTTGCGAGGTACTGAGATACTGAGACACTGGGGGAAACTACCCCTGGAGGAAAAGAGCGAGAGCGAGCGAGAGGGCTGACAAGGACGGCAGGACATGGGCGAAAGTGAAGGACTGGGATTCGAGAGCGAGCCTCGCCCATTTCACTTGCAAACAGCCAACGGCCCGTGGACGTATTTAAACCTACGTACCGCAGGAATCGCACTCAGTCGGTGGTTGTTGATCGTCACGAGCGCAACTCGCACTCAAATCAGTCGATTCAGTTGATTCTAGTTCGTCGCAGCGGCTGTGAAATTCAAATCGTCGACTAACCCAATAATTGATAAACTAATTAACCAATTTTCGGTGTGTGCACATCAACTTCTGTGACAATAATAAACGAGCTTCCAATCTAAAACTGGAAACACGCAACAACCCAACGCGCAGCAAGTGAATCAAAAAGCAATCGCAAATCCGTACAGTTTGTGAGCTCTCCCGGTGGAGCTATGATGACCACGACGACCTCGCAGCACCACCAGCACCACCCCATCATGCCGCCAGCTATGCGCCCCGCCCCCGTTCAGGAAAGCCCCGTCTCGCGCCCCCGCGCCGTCTATAGCATCGATCAGATTCTGGGCAATCAGCACCAGATCAAGCGCAGTGGTGAGTTCAACTAAGTCAAAACTTTCAAATAAAACCTTCGAAAAGTGGAAAGAAAGGGGTACTGCGATTGGGATGTTGCAAATTGCCGTCGGCGATCTAAAATAGGGCTCCTCGAAAATTCGAGCACTTCAGCCATCATTATACTGCTTCTGGCAAAGTAAATAATTAATTAATTAATGTTCAAGTTAAAATGTTAAACATTTTCAAAGTCATCAAGGTTCATACTTTTTTGGATTAATACAACATTAAATTGGTGTATGCGTAAGAAATGTTAGGTTCGTCTTACTTATTCAGTTTATTAAGAAATCGGACTTTCTGTTTTATTTTCCACCCAAACGAAACTTGTGTTAAGCGGCATAGACTTTAGTGAATGAAAAACTAAATAATTAAATACTGCTAAAAGGGGGTTCAAAACAAAAATTTCGAGTGAAAAGTAATATCACATGTGGTTTTAAAAAATTATACTTCTTATAATTTTATTAAACACTGATAACCTTATTCTGAAGTTTTAAGATGAGAAGTAGTAAGTGTACCTGTCTGAAAATATGTCGCTTTAAAATTTTCATAATGTTTAAATAAATTATGTACTTGTTTTCCAATTAAGGGATTTGAAGATATTCATAAAGATTTTCAAAAAATAAAACTTGAGACACTTAACACTCACTACATAAACAGATCAAAAACACCATTACAAGGGAAAAGCTAAGCACCAGCTGTGCAAAAAATTATGTTAGACCTCATGCAAAGTCAATGAGCTCTCCCAAATTGATACTCCAAATTCCAACCCCTCCTTCGCCGTTGACCACATCAAAAAGATCCTTTCAAGCATGCACAGACAAGTAGTGAGACGGGTCAGACATCACCTCCCATATAACATACTTCCATATCATATGCAAATTGCTCGTAAAGGACATTTTATCGTAGTTAGTTAGGGACGGGCAAAAACTTTCCGGCAAACACCGACCTCGAACTCCACCCAGAGCAGACGGAAAACATATCATGACAATGGGAGGTGTTCGGCATGTCGCAACTCTTGTTGGGGGCGTGGTCGAGCGGCAGGAGGCAGTTCGCCCAAGGATCGGGCAAAGAAATAAAAAAACACTGTGTATCAAAACATATCTGGCCGGATATATCTCGCAGAGAGAGGGAGAGAAAAGCAATTGCGTCATTAGACCCGTAATTAGATTGAAGTTCTTGGGATGGCGAGCTGGTATGGGAGCTGGTCCGAAATTGCCTGGATGGCAGGATTGTGGAATCACGGCCGGCACCCATTGGCCCAGGTTGCAATTTGGCGACAACGAGCGGCGTGCGCACCGCAGGACACTACATCCTGTGAGCCTCGTAATTTGATGCTCGCTGGAAATTACCTTCTCGCCACAACGGGCTGCGCAAATGTTACGAAATACGATAAGGATACAGATCCAGAACGGGCGTCCTGCTGAGCGGGGACGTGTCCTGGTGCCATTGTGAATCCGATTAATTTGAGGTTCATTAAAGTTTGATTACACGTTTTTCGCCGGCCCTGAAAGGCAGCGTTTTGGGTATTCAACGAATCTCTTATTTGCCTTCGAGCCGTGTGAAAGGATATTTATATGCTCGGAGTGGAGGGGGAAAACTTTTTACTGACTTTATATTTATTTGTTATTGATTGCCAAATCAATTTGCGTAGCTTTCGAGCACTTGAAGGATTTGATTTTTTCGAGACTGCGAATAAAAAGGGGGTTAAAATGCAGGATATAACTACTTCAGTTACAATTGAATGAATTTCAATTTCTGCAGCTGCCGCTTGGCTTTCGATTTTCAAAGTCAAACGCGAAACTTTTTGTTCTGTTCGCCTCGCTCTCGAGTTCAATTTGAAATTGTTTAACTTTTTCCCCCATTCCTCTTTAGATACACCCAGCGAAGTGCTGATTACGCATCCCCACCACGCCCATCCGCATCACATCCATCACTTGCACAGCAGCAACAGCAACGGCAGCAATCATCTGTCGCACCAGCACCAGCAGCAGCAACATCATCAGCAGCAGCAGCAGCAACATCAGCAGCAACATCAGCAACACCAGCAGCAGCAGCAGCAATTGCAGGTTCAGGCCAAGCGAGAGGATTCCCCAACGAACACGGACGGCGGACTGGATGTCGATAACGACGACGAGCTGTCCTCCAGTCTGAACAATGGCCATGATCTCAGCGATATGGAGAGGCCGCGAAAAGTTCGAAGGTGAGTGCAGCGACAATCCGCTTAGCAGTTCAAATCGTATTTACCCATTGTCGGGCTTTTAAAAAACACACAAACAAAGGGGGAAAACTCTTATTCATAGTCTATAATAGAACAAGCATCTAACGAGCCGCCCTTGCCTGCCTTGATTTTTCACAGATCTCGCACAACATTTACAACATTTCAATTGCATCAACTGGAGCGGGCCTTCGAGAAGACCCAATATCCGGATGTTTTCACAAGGGAGGATCTGGCCATGCGATTGGATTTGAGCGAAGCACGCGTGCAGGTAATTCAAATTGGTTTTCGATTCGCGCAATTATTTTCGAATTAAGTTTTAGTCGAAAAGAAATATATCTCTGGTAGCCAAGCTTTATCTCTTCGTTCGTTCGGAAAACTGAAACTCCAGTAACAAGCGAATAAACCACTTTTAGCGTCTGGGAACTTGAATGTCTAGATAAGCCCGTGAAACAATCGGCGAACCCAATTTGTAAATGGTATTTGGAACACTTAAACCCCACTTTGTATACAAACACGCTTAGATCTTTAGTCGGAGGGTTGATGATGTTAATGTTGATGTGGTCGTCGCGTCCCTTTTTAGGGGTTGGACCAAGGACATTAGATATTGTGATTTTCCAAATGATTAAATTGGCCGCGCTCACATGGTGTTGGTATTTTTATTAACTCTACTTTTGGGTAAACAATTAAAGTGGCTTTGGGTGGCTGTCTGCCTGCTGCAGCACACGCGGCTAAATACACCCGACTACACATGTAATTAGGGTGTCGTCCCTTCGCCTGCGATTTGCCCCGAATCGCATACAATTTGATTTCAGTTGAAAATGCTTTCAAACACTTCACATTTGATTGAGCGAATCGCTCAATTTCGATGCTGTTGACAGGGAAAAGGGAAATGGGAAGAGTATCGCTTGGCAGTCGCACAAAAAAGTGAAGAGAATGTAAAACAACTTGACCTAAGCACTCTCGCTGGCTCACATTGGGATTACGGGCATACTCTGCATACAAATTGTCCGTTTCACGGTCTTTATCCGCATCCGCACATCCGCGTTCTCATCCCTCGCGTACTCACTGTGATTTGTATCTGTTAGCAGATTAACTGTAATTGGTCATTGATTCGCATATGCTGAGCGTTTCGGGTACTTGAATAGTAACAGATTTAGAGCTGCCCGCTTTTCATGGCTGTGTTTTTTTTTTCCTGCCCTGAGTTGATAGATACAAAGTATCTGCAGCTTAATCCTCGCTTGTTTTTGGGTTGGTGAGTGGGCAATTATTTTGGGATTTGCATGCTTGTTGTGTGGGGGCAATCGAAAAAAAGGAGTAACCAGCGGCTTAACTGCCGGGTTAAGTCAAATTTTTATTTGCCAGTATGGGGACTTGCAAAAAATATAAAAAAGTATTTGCTAACACAGTCCAAAAACGTTTTATTTTCTTTATTCCTATTGAAAGTTTAAAGGCTAAAATACCACAACGCTCTTTGCCAATTCTTTTTTTTTGAAAACTTTGAACTACTCAAATCATTTATACTATTTATATATATATATATATATATATATATATATATATATATATATATGTATATTGTTTTAAATTGCATCTCAAAAGTTTTTTGAACTTTTTGTCCTTTTAAACTTTACATCCCTTATTTTTTAATTTAAAAAAAAATACTTAATAAAGTTACAAATTCTCAGATGTTTTTTGTTTTGAAAGATACAATTTGACGATTTTATGATTAACATAGTCTCATAGATAATTGTTCATAAATGTTTTAAGACTGTACAAAATTATATATTTGT
This sequence comes from Drosophila elegans, assembly GCF_018152505.1. Taxonomy (NCBI): domain Eukaryota; kingdom Metazoa; phylum Arthropoda; class Insecta; order Diptera; family Drosophilidae; genus Drosophila; species Drosophila elegans. The sequence continues at coordinate 4,776,595 of NW_024545903.1, read as the reverse complement.
TGACATCCCTTTCAAAAATATAATTTTTGCCCACTTGCATATCTTTTGCAACATTTTCTTCTTTCGTTTTGATCGCACATGTGTGATAAATGCTGAACGGATATCCGCAATTCAACTTTTACTGCCTGGCTGCTCTGGCACAGTGGTTTAAGTTGCTCGCATTATAATTGCTGCCAACTGACAATTAAAAAGCCCACAAAATCGCACACACATAGAAGGGTATTGAGGGGGATGGGCATGCGTTGGGTGGGTGGCATTTTCCCAGGACACACAGACACACAGGACACAGGACAATAATTGGCAGCAATTATAGCAAGGAAATCGTTGCTAATTTACTACTCGCTCAACTGCACACATTGTTGCAGATTGTGGGTGGGGATGGAAATGGGGATGGGCCCTCTTCTAAGTACAGGGTGTCTATAATTGCAGAGACTCCTCTATTGTCTCGAACTCATCACCGAGTACAGTCGGTTGTCAAGTGATTTCAATTTACAAACAATTAATTTTCCCATCAAATGCTAGAGCCTCTGCTCAGCTCAGATTGAAAATTCGTCCCCCACCGAAAACGGAAATGTATGTGCAGTCAACGCCTATTTTGTGAGGTGGGTGATGGGTGGTGGGTGGTGGGTGGTGAGTGGATTGGGAGGTCGGTCATTCTCAACCCCAAGCAAGTGTCGAAAAATGCATAAGACACCCTTTTTGTCTGAAGAGTGAGACAGATAGACAGAGAGCGTTGCAAATCAGAGCAGAACACTTCCGATTGGATGCCATTGTATTTGACCTCCCCTCCTGTTGCACCCCTTGCCACTACACCCATGTCCTTTGGCTCAGACATTCGAGGCTGGAGATCGCAGAAGGAGCTGTGCAAGGACCATGTGGATTCAACTTTCGAACACACAGATTGATAGATTAGAAAATTGTTCGGTTTTTGGTCAAAGTCAAAGCAATTACAAGACGCTTTGCCTAAAACTATCCAAGTTTAAATTGAATGATACCCTATTTTCTTAAAATGCATACGGGTATTTTGTGTAGTATTAAAAACACTATTAGTTTAAAATTGAAACCGAATAATAATAAAAACTACCATTTTTTTAACCTTTAGTTTTTTAAAATGTAAAAATCAAAGTACTCATAACAGATAGAAATAAAAGATATCGTTTGACAGCTTTCCAGATTAAGTTTTAGATTTTACATAGCTGTAGCTTACTATACCCAATATACCAGGGGTATTCGCATTTGCATACGCACAACTCCAACTCTAAATTTCCTTCTTTTCGTGCACTTGCAGGTGTGGTTCCAGAACCGTCGGGCTAAATGGCGCAAACGTGAGAAGTTTATGAATCAGGACAAGGCCGGCTACCTCCTGCCCGAACAAGGTGAGTTAACCACCCCCAGCGATACGCCCTCCCAGCGATACGCATTTGATTTGTCCGCAAATTGCCAAATTACGTGTGCAACATAATTAGGAATTATGTCGCTTGTGTCACCCCCTCAATTAGGATTTTGGACTAACGAAAAATCGCCCTTGTTGCTTTCAGGTCTGCCAGAGTTTCCGCTGGGCATTCCCCTGCCGCCGCATGGACTGCCAGGACATCCGGGCTCCATGCAGTCGGAGTTCTGGCCCCCGCACTTCGCCCTCCACCAGCACTTCAATCCCGCTGCAGCCGCCGCCGCCGGGCTGCTGCCCCAGCACCTGATGGCGCCCCACTACAAGCTACCCAACTTCCACACCCTGCTCTCCCAGTACATGGGCCTGAGCAATCTGAACGGGATCTTCGGTGCGGGAGCGGCGGCTGCAGCGGCGGCGGCGGCCTCGGCCGGATATCCGCAGAACCTGTCGCTGCACGCCGGACTGTCCGCCATGAGCCAGGTGAGCCCGCCCTGCAGCAACAGCAGTCCGCGCGAGAGTCCCAAGCTAGTGCCTCATCATGCCACCCCGCCGCATGCCACGCCCCCCTCCGTAAGCGGTGGATGCGGAGGTGGCACCACCTTGATCTCCGGCGGACTGATCTCGACGGCCGCCCAATCGCCCAGCAGCGCTGCCGGCGCCAGCAGCAATGCCTCCACTCCCGTGTCCGTGGTCACCAAAAGCGAGGACTGAATGCTCCGTGATATTTGGATTCGTTATGTACATATATATGTAGATATATCTAGTTATACATTTTGGTTATATGGTATAGCCCACGCTTTGTAAGATAAATTGAGCTTTGTCTATGGCCAAAGTTAACGTAGTCGTAACAACTAAAGAATTATCTATCTGTAAGCGATCTTTGAGCGTAATTAGCCTCATGCGAATAGCAATAGAGCGGACATAAAGGATAAAGGTAGTCTATCCACTAAGGAAAACTGTCAAGAAATAAACGATATGAAAAGAAAACTGTTGTCTTTTATGGGAGTTTTAGTGCTCAGTGTGGTGCAAGGAACCAACTAGTTTATGTACATATATTTTAAAAAGATTATGTTCCGTTAACAAATAATTAGTTTTGAACAAAATCAATTAAAATAAAAAAATTTATATTATTGATTTTTCTGAGTATTGCTCATAATTTTAGATCAAAATCAATAAAAATAATCGTTCATAATGATTACAGTTCCTGATATTTATATTTATATTTTAGAATATACCTCAATAAATTAAACGTCGACCAAACATATATAAGTTTCGAACATCTTAATGTCGATTATGCTGTTTATTTTCAAACACCTTTTATTCTTGCCCATATATAAAATAAGATAAACGTATTTTGCAACCATATAGGTGTTCATATATATATATATGTCTATTTCCGAAAGGATGTTTATTCCTCAGTCAAAAAATCAGTGAGAATATAATGTTTTAGGTGCCCAATTATGAAATAAAAACAAGAAAGGAAGCAAACTTCGGCAAACCAATGTTTATATACCCTCCCAGCTATTGCAAGAGTTTAATATTCTTTAAAACATCTCTAAAAACATTGAAGCTATGATGACTTTCATCTCATTTATCTCAGCGCTGTTTTGGCAGCTATATGCTTTCGTTTCCCGATATTAATAAAATTAAAAGCGTTATTCGGACTTATTAAACAATTTCAATATCCAAATAAAAATATATATACTTAATAGGGTCGAAAATGAACTAATGAATCGAATTAAACTATAAATATTTAAACACGAGTATATAAGTTTTTTTTTTATTAATCGTAAAATATTTAATCCTCATATACTGTCGGATAAGGTTTTCAAAACCTCTATACTTCGTACTCCATATTTTGTGCTTCATTGCCAGCGTTAATCACCAGGTCAACTTCCGCGAACCTAAGCAATTTTTTAATTTTGCACAACAGGATCCTCCCTGACTGCCGCTGCCCTGCAAAATAATCGCAAAAAGTTTGTACCTTAAGTAGGGCTTATGGCCCTACAAAGTCTCATTATAAAACGCTCAAATGTTACAATTGATTGTGTACAAACTCGACTCGACCTTTCCTTTGGCCAGAGTCAAATGAAAACGATCTTGGGCCGGGAATCGAGTATAGTCGACCTACCCCGGCTGAATTGAAAGGGCCAGGGCGCGGAGAGTTCAAATCGTACAATAATCTCGATATTATGTCAAATTTGCCAAGCAGCGGAGGAAATGTTGCACAACATGTGAAGAGACTGCGAAGGATCCCAAGAAGTTGGCGAGCAGAGGCGAACAATGGGCCAGAAGGAATCTATCGCATTGTGCCAGACAGCCGTGGAGGAAATGCAATTCAATGGGATGTGTGAGCCAAAGGACTTGCACCGAATTCAAGTGGTGGTGGCTGCACGGGGAGCAGGACGACGAGTCCTTTTGTAGCGGGCCGCATGCAGAGCTAAATGCTATATTGATATCTCGTAATTTGTGCCATAATTACTTTTTAATAATTTCGCACAGCGCTCGGGCTCGCTGCAGGATATCGCATTGTGTGCCCGATGGCCTCAAATTTAATAATAAAACGCCGTCAAGTTCCTGCTCAGTCAGTCCTGTCTAGAGTTCATTCCCTGATTCGAGTACGGATTCGGATCCGGATTCGGGTTGGAATTTGATTACACTTACCACTCGTCGCTTTTCGTGATGGGCGAGGTCAGAGCCAAATTCCCTGAACAAATACAGGCGCACAACAATAATGAGCGAAATGCGCGACTTAACGGATTTGTCACAGTCAAAAGGATATGTCGGGGGAAGGCGGATCATTCACGACCAGTCAGCCAGCCCTGCGTTGTCAAAAGAAGCTCTCATAAAACTCATATGCAATTGCCTTTTCTGGGCGTCCTTTGTGTACAAGGTAGCAAAAGATATCCAGAAAATGGAAGGACCTGCAGGGTGCACTACACTTTTTGCAAGTGGGGATATTGGCTATGCAATTTACATTTGTTTAAATAATTGAATCTTATATAATGAAACGGTCTATTATTATTAAGTTGATACAACGTTTTATGTAAGACATCAAAGGTTTCAATAAAAGGCATTAAAAGTATAATATAATACATTTATAAAAATAAATTAAACAAAAACAAAAATAAAGTGAATAATTTCCAGAAGAAAATGAATTTGAAATATTTGTATAATATAATATGTTTGTAAGCTTGTAAAATGAAATCTTGTATGAAATTCTGAAACTAAAAAGGTTATTTTTGGGTGATCTGAAGATAAATAAGTTATTAATACATAATACATAAATTTAGTTAAAAGAGAATTTACCTATATAAGAGATTAATTTAAGTTTGACTTTGACAATAGTTTTTCCATATTATATCATACATTCCTGTATTCTATCTAGCTTTACTACTATTATATATTTTATTTCTTTTAATTTATGGACTGCTTATCATAGATATACAAATAATATATAATATTATGTTCCGTAAACAAATGTTGCTCTCTTTATGCCACAAAGGGTATTTAATATTCAGTCTGCTCCCAACAGCCTTTCATCTTGTTTCTATCAACGAAAATTCAATAAGTTGAAGTAGATCTTTTATTTGTGCAAGTGTTTGGCCAAGTTGCAATGGTGGGTGGCAAAAAGGGGGCGGGGTAAGCCGGGCCACCAAAATGTCCTTGTGTGTGTTTGTGTGCTCATGGAATTTCATTCTGTGTGCAAATGCAGCGCATCACTCTCTGCGGGCTATAAATATATGAAATTTATCAAGTGGCCCTTCGAGTTTCGCATTTGTGGCTCTACGAAATTGAGTGTCGAGGGCCTCGCCGTCGTCTTTTCCACTTTCCCACTTTCCCGCTTTCCCTCGCCTTGCCATCGTATTTGCACTCAGCTCAGTGCAATTTCACCTTGTGTAGGCACAAATTTTTATGAGAGCCGAATGCTCTTCAAAATGCCCAACACAATGGGTAACGAAAATCAATTTCGTTCTCGACACTCGACACTCGAGCGCATTAAAATGGTAACAGTTACGCAAAACAGGAGCAAGTGGACGCAATAAGAGACGGTGGGCGGTGCACTTGAAAAACTGCCAGCATTTTCGACCCGTCTGTATGTATCCTTGTATATATAAATATGTGCTCAATCCCGGCATAATGAGCGACAGTTGATGATGCACTGAAGTCAACTGAATACAGCGGTAATTAAACAAGTTAAATCCGCTCAACAGACGCTCAGAGAAGATTTCACCTTGCCGTGGAAAATCGTCTTTACGTCCTGCTCTGTTTGCCGCCGTATTTTCATTTCATTTGGCACAGCAGCCGCAACGCTCGTTACGCGCACTTAAAAATTTATTTCGCATTTAATTCATCAAAAGTTGTCAGCGCAGTAATTACACAGATTGTCTGGCTTTCTGTGGGTGGGAGGGAAGACGTGCCTAATGAGCGCCATTTTATGGATGCCACAAGAAGGGAACCGAAGGGCGCTCCGTAATTGCTGTAATTTGTGACCACTTGAGAGGACCCATTCCGACAGAAGGAGTATCGGGTGTCCCTCGATCGCTGATCGCTGATCGCCAGAACATAAATTGCCAACACACCGCAACATGCAATTGCAAAAGAAAACATTTCCGACAGGATACTCTCTGGAAAAAGGTATGCTGGCGACAACTGCGAAACACGATACTTTTGTGTCGATTGCTCCCGCTCCTGCTAAGTATTTCAAAGCGGGCCGACGGCAGATCCTTTCCAGCTGAGACTCCTCAAAAAGGTGAGGATATATGTATGCTGAAGGAAACTCCGGCCTGCTGACTTCAAAATGTGGCTAAGCTGCGCCTAATTTTATCGATTGCCAAACGCTGACAAAACGACTCGTCTCCTTTGGACGTGATTAAAGAAAGAGCAGTGCCCCGTGGTTTTTGTTTACCGATTTTAGTCATAATGGTTTCATGCCTCAGGCATGAATTGGGTATATGCTACATAGGCAGGCAGCTGTTCTCATTAGCCAATGGTCTACGCCGAAGAAATGTATGTCGTCATTTCCCCATTTTAAGATTATAGCTTTGTTATATGTTAACAAATTTAAAAAAAGTTAAAAGTTACCACAATATCAAGGACAAAACTTCTTCATAGGTAAAGCTATGCTGAAACACTTCAATTTGCCACATCCTTATTTTTTAAGGACTAAATTTTCTATTTATAAAAGATATATTAATATATATTTAATTGTATTGAAGTTATACTGTCTTAATCGCACCAATTAAAAGCAAAGTACGTAAATTGTACCTTAAGAGTAACTATAATACATATTATTTTAATCCGTATAAAAGACTTTATTTAGTTTCTGGTAATTTAATTCAATAATCTGTTGCAAAATAATAAATTGTTATGAAAAATTATTTTATTCCTTTTTTTATTACATTGGCTCGAACAGACTTGTTTAATTCCAAATGTACTGATCGAAAATAAGAAGACAATTCCTTTTGTAATGTGTGTAATAAAAACGAGAAAAAGCAGCAATAAAAAATGATCGATAACTTTATAACAAAATTTATAGCTGTTAACCAGAGCGCATAGTCATACCTATAATAATAAATTAAATAAACAAACAAATATATCAAAATGAGCTCGAAACATGGATAGCGGCGAAAAAAGAAATACTATTAAATTAAGTTAATCAAATGTATGCGCTGTGAAATTAGGCAGCTGTTGTATTGGGCCTGTTTGCATTTCCACCTTGCCTTGCGTTTCCCGCTCACAACCACAGGCTCATAAATTATATTAATAAAAAGGCAATGGCAACAACAATGCCTAAAGGGTGGAGGAGGGGGAGGGGCAGCCCATGTGTGTCATTGCTGTTAAACTTTGTTTACATTTTGTTTATTAAACGACGCGGAAAACTAGCGACATTCAGACGAAGTTGCGAGCGTGTTAGAAACTATCGGGTCACACCTGACTGCCAATTCACTACCCCTTTTGCTCAGTAGGTTGTATTTGATTTTAATTAAATTTCCGCAACTTTGTCACAATTTGTTTGTATACTTTAGAGCCCAGCCCTTGGCTTGCGTGTTACTGTTGACGCTTTCAGCTTTTCTGGATGGCTTTGTTTGCCCAGCTCGAGCACGTGAATGTGAATGTGAAAAGTTGAGCCAGTCATTAATTGCCAGGCCAACACCTTGGCAGGTGTCACCCGTTAGGTTTGTGACGTGAAAATTTGGTTGGTGCCTAGTCGTCAAAAATTGGTTTTTTCCCCCGCCGATTGCCTTCAGCCAGCAGCATTTCGTCCTCCGGCTCCATGATTTTCTCCAATTGCTGCAGGACCTGCGGCACGCGTGTCGCATTAGTGCGTTCTGGAAGAGGAAGAAATAGAGTATTAAGAGTAACTAATAAGAATTTAAGAAATTAAATAATATTATTAATATTAGAGGTCTTTGTAAAAGGTTTGCGTTCGGAAACAGGAAGAAAAAAGTATTAAGAGTAACTAATAAAAATGTAAGCTATTAAATAGCGTTATTACTACTACTACTACTATTATTACTACTATTAGATGTAGGTCTATTTAAAAATGTTTGACATACAATATATATGCTTTTATAAAATTCGTTTGAGTTTATACCCTATTAATGAATATAATTTTGACAGAACGATACTTCTATTAAGACCTTTTTTACCCTGTGATTTTGAAAAAAGTTTAAAAAAATAGATAAAGATTCATAAGAATCAAAAAAAAAAATATAAGAGTCTATAAGGATTAGATCGCTCGTTGCTTAAACCTCAAAAGTTGTTATCCGTAAGGTTTAATACGGTGAATATTTGTATATTTTATAAAAACAAACATGAATTGTAGCTTCTTATGATATTTTACTGATATAGAGACTCACCCAGCTCGTCGAATATATCGGCAATAGTTGCCAGCGGACGACCATATTCCTCATGGTCCGCCATGCTGAAGGTGCCTGAAATTTATTCTTTTTCAATTTGTTTTCCTATTGAAACGAAAAGTGTTGTTTGTGTGACTGGAAACGCGATCTGACAGTGTAGGAACTGGCTGCCTGGGAATCGATATCGACGTTCGATACTTTGATTCCTCGCTGTCTATTCTACTATTCTACCGGTTGTCCCTTTTCTCCTGGTGCGCAGTTCATTGTGTGTGTGTGCCAATTATTACGCCTGATTTAATAAACTCAATGAGGCTCTTAACTGCTCTAAGTGGCTGCTAATCGTTTCGGGCAACAAAAAAGCGAGTGGAGAGCAAAATGGAAATAAAATTGTTGTGCGCGCTGCGACAGTGACACATCAAACGAAATGAATGACAATTGGAGCTCTCCTTACCAACCGAGCAGGTCCTTTCGCTCCGGCATCTTCCTCTTTTTCTGTCAGTTCTGTCTGCCAAAAGGGAGCCCCATTCACGCTAAGCCCACCGGAAACGGAAACGCGCCGCAAATTGCAAAGTTTGAGCAGCAGCACTCGCCTGCGCGCTCTGCAAAATTAATTTCATCTTCGATTCTGGTCGTGGGCGCGTTCTATGGCGGGAAATTGGCAGCAATTTTCTTTGCACTCTTCACATTTCCCCGCGATTATAATAAATGCGAATTTCCTCGGCCATTTCCTCGACAGTGGGCAGAGAAGGCAAAAAACAGTTCTGATGAGGCGTGGCCTTGCCCAAAAGGTCCTTTGTTTGAGCGTCGTCAACATCCATGAACTCATATTTCCATGAGCGGAGCCATTTTTTGTTCCCTTCGTCCTGCCGAGGATTTTGGATTTTTATTTTTTTTGTCGCTTTCTGCATGAACAGTTTCAAGGACATGACCGAGAATTCAAGTGCGCGGCACTTGAAATAACAGAAAAATATCTAGGAGAGAAAGGCCCAGAGTCGGACAACAAAGCAGTGTGAAACTGTCATTTGTGCAGCCAAAGTAGAGTTTAATCAGGCGCATAATTACCATGGCTCACGTGTGTGAGCGGACTTAGGACATGTGTGAAAAGGTGAAAGGTGAAAGGTCGAGGGGATGAGGACGTTGTGTGTGTGGGACTCGGTATTGCGGTGCGGCAGCTTATTCAAATTGCTAAATGCTCGCATTATTTGTGCTAATTTGTGGGCAATTTTCTAATGGCTACTTTTCACACATAATACACGGCTATGTGCTAAAGTGTTTCTCGCCCAAGCTGCTTAGGCCAAAGATCTCGCTGAGCCACCTCTTTAGAAACGGCCAAAGTACTTGAGATTACACCGGGTTTCGAAAAGGTCTCGAAAGTAATTTCCCCGCTCGGCAGGGTTGGATTGGGTTGGATTGGGGTTGGGGAGGTCAGAGCAACCACCTCCCCCCAGTTGATGGAACCAAATCTATTAGAGTCAATTAGCGAGCGATTATAATGACTGGCCGGTTCATCCCCCTTGTCACTCAACCAGCCAGTCAATCAGCCCTCCTGCATCGTTTTAAAGTCATTGAAAAATTTGCACATAAATTGCGTAAAGTGCACATTTTTGTTTTGTGTTTTTTGTTCAGCCCTAACACGTTTACACGGCCTCGTCGAGGTCCTGGGCCTGGGCCTGGGCCAGGTCCTGTTCCTGTTCCTGTTCCAATGGGCTGCACCCTTTTGCCTGTTCGTCAACGGCAATCACCCCCAATATACATATGTATATGTGCGTGTGTGTTAACCACGTGAATGCATCACCCCTTTGGCCGTGTAAGTTGGTCTTCCTCCGCTCGGATCGCTCGCTTTTTCTTCTTTATTTTTATTTGGTCAGCGAATGCGAACATTGTCAGCCCAATTTCACACAAAAAATGCAATCAAATGTGACGCTTTTCATTATCCCCGCGATTTATATTTTCATTCAGTCGACAAGCGGGGAAGGGATATTGTGGAAGTGGGTGGGATTGGGAAAAATTTAAATCAATCAATTTAAATTACCTTGCCTGAAGCGGATTTTAAATTGTTCCAGTGTTTCTTTGAAACCCACATTAATTGGGATAAAACTAAAATAAACTCTGAAAAGTTGAAATATTAATAAGTAATTAAACCCTTCTTGGTAAAATATTACTTTGTAATTAAGTTGTATTGCTGGTTTGGCAATGTGCAACCTGAATTCAATAAAATAAAATGTCGGCAATTATATTTTATCAAAGCAATTATGAATTACATACATTTTAATTAAAATTGAATACCTGCTCAATTAAAGAATAGTTATTGAAAATTTTTGTTTTTAAATAATATTTTAACTTAAAAATGAGTTAATACCTTTAAAAATAAATAAGATATGACAACATTTTCTTGATTTTGCGGATTGGGCGGGATTTTAGAAAATAACTTTTAAAATATACATTTGGTTTTTAATCTCTTAAATAAAAGGTATGCAATTATTTTCTGTAAAATAAATGAATGCGTTTAATAATCGTTTAATTTTAAGAAAAAAAATACATATTAAATTTGTTAATTCTCTTTATAAAAGCACTGTTAAACTAGACATTAGTTAAAAAAATGACTATACTTTTTTTTTAATGAATGTTTTGTCTCTTAAAGCACATAATTTAATATAAAACTACACCTTGAATAAAATAAAATAGTTTTGTAAACATTTTTAGTTGGAAAAGCTATAAAAGTGCAATAGTTCAGTGGAATGTTAGGAAGTAAAAACGAAGCAACAATAAAATATTGTAAAATTCGAAGCATATAATAATATAAAGCTGAATTTTTACCAGTGCATATAGCGAATAAGTGAATCGCTTTTCAAGAAACATTTTTCAAGTCTCAGAGCTTCCAACACTTTACGCTTCGGTGCACTCAAGTTTGGATTTTATTATATTCGGATTTTTGGTGGCTTTGCAGCTTCATCGATCATAATTGAAGTGAAAACAATGTGTGTGCTTTGGGGTGTGTGCGATGTCTCCATATAATATGAGTACAAATACGAGTACGAATACGAGTACGACTACGAGTATATGCCAGCGCCTTGAAGAACTTAAAGAACTTGATGCCCTCATTGTTGGTTGGCAGCCAGAGCAGTCATACTAATTGACCATATGGGTCGTTTTGTGCGGCATACTTGAAGCTGGAAGTCGTACATAGGCGAAGGTACTTATGTGCTTTACTCGATTTCGAATATTTGCGCTCTTTATTATGAATTTTAAATCGAATTTGTATGGAAATTAAGAACTGAAAATTGCATTATGACGACGACGTTGTCGACATTGTGTGCGTGTTTATTTTTGTTTTTGTGCAAA